>NC_055986.1:36832355-37135385 GCF_018446385.1 Zingiber officinale | reverse complement strand
TCAAGGTTTTTGTCAACCTTTGAAAATGAAAAGGATAAATTGATTACTCTTTGGAAGCGTAAAATGTGTTAAACTTTGAGTGGACTTAACTTTAATTGACAAAAGTTGAAAAGAGCAAAAGAAATGTCAAGTTGGGTTTTGACATTTTCTTGAGAAAATCAGGGCAATCTAGGATCAATTTTAGTTTAGCTAAGGATTTAAGATACTCAGATAGATTATCTAGGTATATTTTATTTATGCTAATTGCCATGATTGTTTTCCCATCATGTGCCATGACATCATATTTTGCAGTCATGCTTATTATGAAAAATAAACAAAAATACTATGTCATGTCATACATATATCATGTAGCTATAGTATGTTCTCTTTTGAAAATTACTTATTTTGATATATGCCATAAAATCATCATGCATTAGTTTTAAATTCCTTATAATTGAGGACAATGACATTTACTAGCAAGTGACATCCTAGGTAGATGTTCATAAATTAAAATGCCTAGATAGATATGCATGATCCCCAGTTTAGGGCAAAACTAAAATCTACATCTCACAAAGACTATAAGGTGACTTGTATGTATTTTAGTGCACAATAGATACAAGTGAGATGTTAGGATGATGAACAAAACTCAAGATGTTGATTTAGTGCATCTATTTGAGTTTTGATTTCATCAAAACACATAGTTATGTGTACTCCAATCATTGGGAAAGCCAATGTACAAGTCATGTACATTGAGCCCAAAGAATATAGTTGAAAATTGGTTTTGAAAATCATTTTAAATATACTTTAGAAAATCTTGATGAAGGCTATCTTTTTATAGTAATCATCATTGAAAAATTAGACACAAACTAGAAGAAAACATTGAAGTTTTCAAGAGTTTTCAAGTTTGTGTCAATCTTTGAAAATAAGATGTAGTTTCTTAGAAAACTATTTTTTCCATGATAGTATATATCCTAAATAATGTATACAAGAATTTTCATGATTTTTAGAATTTTATAGAATTTCTAGGGCATTTCTGAATTTCACTGAAATTAGAGTTTAGAAAATCAGAGCCCCAATTGATCGGCTGATCGATTGGGCCCGTGAGCAAAAGCTCACTGAATTGATCAGCCGATTGATTCATTCATGCCTGGATTGATTCAGAGGCATTTTCCTCGGACAAAAGCTCGTAGAATCGATCAATGGATCGATTGAACAAGTGGCAATAGATTGAATCCCAACCCAATCGATTGAAAAAGGATAATTTTGGCTGGGGAAGTCTGATTTCAGCACTTAAGCTATTTTGAGTCTCTTTAACCATTCCTAACCCTTTGGAATATATATATATATATATATATATACATTTAAGGGTAATATTCTTGTTGAAACAAGAATGGTTTGGTTAAAAATAGACTAAATTGGAGTTTAGGTTGAGGTTTGCATTCAATTATTGATACTTAAACTTCAAAACTTCAAGTTTTGGGTTTCCTAAGGGTTTAGGGATTCCAAGTCATTGTTGGTGCAATGACAGAAGTTTGGAGCATATCTTTAGGGGGAGCCACTCTTTAAGGACATGAAAATTATTTTTTCAAAACCATGGAAGGTGGTTTACCTTCTTTAGAGACAATGCTCTAGGATGAACATTGTGGAATGGTTTAGTGGTCAAGGGTGAGCTGTTAGAGTGTATACTAAAAGTCTAGTTTTTTGTAAAAACATTTAAGAATCACATTGGTCAAATTATCTACATTTACCGCTAAGTGTAGTTGTTCAATTAATTTATATTGTAGATAACATGGTGTGTGGTGTCACACACAGAAGATCGTGTTATCGGTTCTTTGTAAATTATAAACAGTAGCTCACGACTAAGATGGAAAGGAACAAACCATTGGAATAGTCGTAGTGTAATTAGGTATTAGTTTATCTTGACTAATAAATTACACTAAGTACACTCCAAGTGTATTGAGTAGGACCATTTAAGGCAAGTTCTTTTTATACTGATTTAATAAAAGAACAAGACCTTAGTTATTATAGAAGTGTGTGCTCTTAATCCTAATATAATAACAAGCACATATATTTAGTATTTATTTCTTTGACTTATCAATGGGTGAGATTTAGCTCGATAAATCAATAAACCCAATAAGTTGGGAAATGATATTACTTATAGTGTGTGTTGTTGATTATAGAAGGAAACTGTGTCCTAGTAATCTAGGTTGAGAATGTCCCAAGAGGAGCTCATAAGGATTGTCATGTTAAACCTGCAGGTGGACTTAGTCCGACATGACGATGAGGTTGAGTGGTACTACTCTTGGACTAAGATATTAATTAAGTGAGTTATCAGTAACTCATTTAATTAGTGGACATTCGACATCTTAAACATAAGGAGACTAACACACTCATAATAAGAAGGAGCCCAAAATGTAATTTGGGATTGGTGCGGTAGTTCAATAATAATTCTTTAATGGTATGAATTATTATTGATGAAATTAAGTTGAGTGTTCGGGGCGAATACGGGAAGCTTAATTTCATCGGGAGACCAAAACCAATTCCTCATCTCGGTCCCTATCGTAGCCTCTTGTATATAGAGATTTATACCCACTCATACCCACCTTCTTACCCACCTTAAGATGGCCGGCCAAGCCTAGCTTGGAGCCCAAGCTAGGGCCGGCCAAACCAAGGTGTGAGGTGGCCGACCCTAGCTTGAGTCCAAGCTTGGTGTGGCCGGCCATAATTAATTAAATGTATTTTTTTTAAAAAAATTTTTCTTATGTGGATTCCATGATTTTAAAAGAGGGTTTAAAATTTAAATCTTTCCTTTTATAGCTTTCTACAAAGGATTAAGAAAAGATTTGATATCTTTCCTTATTTGTAGATTGATAGGAAGATTTTAATTTTGATAAAACTTTCCTTTTTTGTAACCATGTTCATGTTTTTAAAATAGAGTTTAAAATTTAAATATTTCCTTTTATAGCTTTCTACAAAGGATTAAGAAAAGATTTGATATCTTTCCTTATTTGTAGATTGATAGGAAGATTTTAATTTTGATAAAAATTTCCTTTTTTGTAACAATGTTCATGATTTTAAAAGAGAGTTTTAAAATTAAATATTTCCTTTTATAAGTTTCTACAAAAGATTAAGAAAAGATTTGATATCTTTCCTTATTTGTAGATTGAAAGGAGATTTTAATTTTAGAGAAAACTTTCCTTTTTAGAAATCATCCACATGTTTAAAAGAAAGATTTTAATTTATAAAATTTCCTTTTATAACCTATCATGGAGGGAAAAATTATTAGAGAATTTTTTTTATAAATTTCTGGAAACAAATTAGGAAGTTTTAATTCTTGTGTGAATTAAACTTTCCTTGTTTGGAGCTTATAGGTGGCCGACCATGTTAATAATGAAAAGAAAATTATTTTTTAATTAAATAAATTTTCTTTTTCATGGCAAAGGAATTAAGGAAGTTTTTTATTTAAATTTCCTTATTTGCCAAGACCAAGGATTATAAAAGAGGGGGTAGAGGTGCATTCAAGATAGACGACTCTATTCTATTTCTTCCTCTCTTTTCCTCCTTGGTGGTGGTCGGCCCTATTGCTTTTCCCTCTTCTTTTTCTTTCTTCTTCATTGGTCGAACCTCATCATCTCTTGGAGGTTGAAGGTGGCCGGGTTCTAGCTTGGAGAAGAAGGAGAGAAAGGAAGCATCCCTTTGGAGCTTGGTGGTGGTGACCGAACCTCAGCTATTCTTGGAGTACTTGTGGTGGCCGAACCTTGCAAGGAGAAGAAGACTTTGGGTGACTCTCATCTCGGTAGATCATTGCCCACACAACATCCGGGATAAGAAGAGGAATATGGTAGAAGATCAAGAGGTCGTTGCATATAAAGGAAGGTATAACTAGTAATTATTTTCCACATCATACTAGTTTTTATTTTGTATGAATTCCAAACACAAGAGGCATTAGATTATAGTTTTTTGAATTGTAATTCGAGTTTGTGTTTTTCTTTGTTTTTCGAATTTGTGATTCGATTGTTCTTTTTGGTTAAACCTAGAGTTATATAAGGAAATTAAATATTAGCTTTCCTTAAAAGGCTTTGTCTAGGCGGTGGTGGATGCTCCCATACCCAAGAAGGCCATGTGCCTTGCCATGCAGTCCTGGAAGCTAATTTTGGAAATTAATATTTAATTGAATTTATAACATAGGTTGATTTGGATCAATAGTGTTAAGTTCCGCTTGCGATCCAAGTCTAAACCATTAAGAACAGATAAGTTAAATTTGGAATCAATAATATTAAGTTCCGTTTGCGATTCCTAATTTAACTTCTAAAGAACACAATAGGCTGTTTAGGAAAATGTTCGACACTTGTATAAAATTTTTGTACAGTGGAACCAGTACGATCCTCCTAGGACCAATCAACAATTGGTATCAGAGCTAGGGTTTACCTCTGTGTGTTTGGTTTTCAATTTAATTATGCACATGTCATACATAATTTAGGCAGGATAATAGTAGGATATGCTAACTCTTTGGTTGTAGGCTCCAACTATTATGACTTATAGTTGTTGTGTGTGATTGGACCCTTGGACATGTCAAGGGCATTATTTTTGTGTGTGCATGATTGTATGTAACTAATACAGCAGGAGCTGTATTAGCCCTAGGATTTTAGAATTTTATTTTTGATCTAGAATGCATGTACATTTCTTCATGGAATATAGGATCGATATATATAAAATTTTATTTTATTTTTATAGCTAATTGAATCCTTACGAGACGTGGTGCTAGTGGAGGACCAGAGGCGCAATGGAAAAGGAAGCTCGATGGACCCGACAACATGATCCCTAGGGCTGGCAGCACGTGAAGGACAATGATGGAAGAAGTCATAATAGTTGGAAAATTAATTTCCATATTTATTGCTTTTATTTACTGTGATGTGTGTGTGTGCATGTGATGTATGCTAGCGTAGTAAAAAATCCTCAACTTAAATAACTAAGTGGGAGAGGGATTTTTAACAAATTCCACGGTCTCCATTACTGGTTTGTAAGTGATGCAACAAGCTTGCGTGTTGGCTCTAAGTACCTCCCTCCACAACGGATGGGTTTGTTGTGGATCACTAGATCAAACTTTTTTTATGGATGGTTATAGGAAATTATTTAGGAGCGTGTAATCTTCTCCAACTGAAGGGGCATAATCCTATTTAATGGACTTAGTATCAAGTAATGGTATACACTTAGACGCATTCAAAAGTCTCATCCCCAACGGAGTCACTGCTATTGTTTTGCGTGACCAAAGGAAAACCAACTATTAATTTTATTTGTCATAAAGTTAGGATGACAAGATAATAAAATTAATGGGTAAGACCCTCCTCTTACAAATGTTGAATTTGTATACGTCCACACTAATGTGGCATGCATAATTCCCGGTGTTTGAGGTGTTGGTGAATTTAAATAATATTGTTTGAGGAATCAATGTTATTTCAAATTCAAAGTTTTGACCAAATATTTGACCAAAGACAAGACCAACTATTAATTTTATTTGTCATAAAGTAAGGTTGACGAGATAATAAAATTAATGGATAAAATCTCCTCTTTGAATTTGTATACATCCACACTAACGTGATATACAAAATTCATGGGGATTTTTAAGGAGTTGATCTTGACCAAATATTTTTGTGATTCTTAGAATTTAAAATATTGGTCAATCCCTTAGTTGTTATACTGTAGGATAGACTTAGTGGTCCCAATTATAATGATTGGAAATAAGACTTGGACATTAAGGTGGACTGTGTTCTTAGAACTAAGAACAATAAAGGTATATTTTATTCATTAGTTGTTACATGTTTAGTGGAGTTATCTACCGGTACCTGGTGTGTAGATACGGGAACCACTGATCATGTCTACAATTTATTGCAGGGGTTCCAGGAAACCCGACAACTATATGAAAGGAAAATCACCGTCTACATGAGCACTGCTGCAAAAGTAGTAGCTGTTGCAGTGGGAGGTGTTTATCCTCCGAGAGGAAAAAAACTTGGATTTTGAGAAATTGTCTTTACGTACCAAGTTTAGAAAGAACTAGATTTCAGTTTCTAAACTTGATATTCTGTCTCTTTTGATAACAAAGTTATTATCAAGGAAAAGAGGGAAAATATCTGTTCTGGTACATTGGTTGGCAATTTATAAATCCAACAAATTCCACGATGCAACAAATGGAAATTAATAACACATCTTCTAACTTTTAAAAGAGAAAGTAACTTTCGGAGATGAACTAATCTTATCTTTGGCATCTAAAGCTAGGTTATATTAACTTGAGTAGGATTCAAAGGATAATAACCAATGAACTCTTGGGTTCATTGGTAGTGGAAAATCAAGCCTTAAGGTCAAGACTTGATAAGTTAGAAAAGACCTTAAAAAATGGAAAATATTCTTAATGGTCAAAATGAGCAAAACTTAGGTTTAGATAAACAAGAGTCATCCTATGGCCATAGAGGTTTGGGATATAAATTCAAAGCCAAGAAGGATGTCCCTTCTTATCATAGGGTTCCATATAGTTATTGAACCAATCCTAGGTTTAGGGGTCAAGTCAAAGATATAAGGGAAGCTATCCCTAGAAGTATTTTTTCCAAGACCAACGTGACTAAGACTTCTAAGAAGTCAAAGAAAGTCACCAAGAAAGTCACAAGGGAAGCAATCCCTAGACTTGACCTAGAAGAAGTGACCAAGACATCTAAGAAGTCTAGAAAGGTCATTAGGAAGGTAACTAGGAAAATTATCCCTAGTGAGTACCTAGAGCATCCAAGGAGCACCAATAGACTTTGGGTTCCGTGGAGCATATTCTCTACATCCTAGATGGGTTTAGAGAGTGTCAACTTTAAATGGGTAGGGTGGTTAACCCAATCTTGATAAAGTTGACACTTGAAGACATTTTCAAGGTTTTTGTTAACCTTTGAAAATGAAAAGGATAAATTGATTACTCTTTGGAAGAGTAAAATGTGTCAAACTTTGAGGAAGTGGACTTAACTTTAATTGACAAAAGTTGAAAAGAGCAAAAGAAATGTCAAGTTGGGTTTTGGCATTTTCTTGAGAAAATGAGGGCAATCTAGGATCAATTTTAGTTTAGCTAAGGATTTAAGATACTCAGATAGATTATCTAGGTATATTTTATTTATGCTAATTGTCATGATTGTTTGCCCATCATATGCCATGACATAATATTTTACAGTCATGCTTATTATTAAAAATAAATAAAAATACTATGTCATGTCATACATATATCATGTAGCTATAGTATGTTCTCTTTTGAAAATTACTTATTTTGATATATGACATAAAATCATCATGCATTAATTTTAAATTCATTATAATTGAGGACAATGACATTTACTAGCAAGTGACATCCTAGGTAGATGTTCATAAATTAAAATGCCTAGATAGATATGCATGATCCCCAGTTTAGGGCAAAACCAAAATCTACATCTCACAAAGACTATAAGGTGACTTGTATGTATTTTAGTGCACATTAGATACAAGTGAGATGTTAGGATGATGAACAAAACTCAAGATGTTGATTTAGTGCATCTATTTGAGTTTTGATTTCATCAAAACACATAGTTATGTGTACTCCAATCATTGGGAAAGCCAATGTACAAGTCATGTACATTGAGCCCAAAGAATATGGTTGGAAATTGGTTTTTAAAATCATTTTAAATATACTTTAGAAAATTTTGATGAAGGCTATCTTTTTATAGTAATCACCATTAAAAAATTAGACACAAACTAGAAGAAAACATTGAAGTTTTCAAGAGTTTTCAAGTTTGTGTCAATCTTTGAAAATAAGATGTAGTTTCTTAGAAAACTATTTTTTCCATGATAGTATATATCCTAAATAATGTATACAAGAATTTTCATGATTTTTAGAATTTTATAGAATTTCTAGGGCATTTCTGAATTTCACTGAAATTAGAGTTTAGGAAATCAGAGCCCCAATTGATCGGCTGATCGATTTGGCCCGTGAGCAAAAGCTCACTGAATTGATCAGCCGAATGATTCATTCATGCCTGGATTGATTCAGAGGCATTTTCCTCGGACAAAAGCTCGCAGAATCGATCAATGGATCGATTGAACAAGTGGCAATCGATTAAATCCCAACCCAATCGATTGAAAAAGGCTAATTTTAGCTGGGGAAGTCTGATTTCAGCACTTAAGCTATTTTGAGTCTCTTTAACCATTCCTAACCCTTCGGAATATATTTATATACATTTAAGGGTAATATTCTTGTTGAAACAAGAATAGTAGACTAAATTGAAGTTTAGGTTGAGGTTTGCATTCAATTATTGATACTTAAACTTCAAAACTTCAAGTTTTGGGTTTCCTAAGGGTTTAGGGATTCCAAGTCATTGTTGGTGCAATGACAGAAGTTTGGAGCATATCTTTAGGGGGAGCCACTCTTTAAGGACATGAAAATTATTTTTTCAAAACCATGGAAGGTGGTTTACCTTCTTTAGAGAAAATGCTCTAGGATGAGCATTGTGAAATGGTTTAATGCTCAAGGGTGAGCATGGGATACAATGAAGTATGAGACCTTCATTGTAGTATTGTGACCAACATGTGAGGTTGTGAACAACGTATGAGTAACTCTTCAGGGGGAGAGTTTTTGATGTATGCTAAAGGGGGAGAATGTAGGATTTAAGTTAGGCATTCATTACCTAAAGAGTGAGTTTGCCCTCTAGGAAAGGGAGAAAATGAAGGAAACCCTCATTCATACTTTGGCATGGAAGGAAGTTGAGGCTATGAGATTATCCTAACTTAAAGGTATTGTCAAACATCAAAAAGGAGGAGATTGTTGGTGTAATATCCCTTGGGTCAAGGTTTACCAAGCTTGAGTTAGCTCAAGCTTGAGTCTTGATGTTTGGGTTTCGATATTTGACAATATATGGAGATTGCAAATGTAATCGTTTGATTGGAGAGATTGTTGGTGCAATTCTCCTCTAGTTAAGGGATGACTAGTTTGATGTGAAGAAAAGTCAAGTAGGTCAAGGTTAACTGGATACTTGACTGGGAAAGTTCTAACTGGAGGTTAGGCAATTTGAAAAATCCTAGCGAGTGAAGCTAGGTGAAAGTCCTGGTGAGTGAAGTCAGGCAGATGGAAAATCCTAGTGAGTAAAGGTAGGTGAAAGTCCTGGTGAGTGAAGTCAGGCGAAAGACCTAGTGAGTGAAGCTAGACAGTTGTGAAAGTCTTGGTGAGTGAAGCCAAGCAGATGGAAAGTCTTAGTGAGTGAAGCTAGGCAGATGGAAAGTCCTGGTGAGTGAAGCCAAGCACGTGAAAATTCAGGTGGGTCAAGGTTGACCAGACACTTGGTGTTGGGATGCCCAAGTAGGTCAAAGGAGTGACCGGATACTTGGCACAAGGAAATCTAGATGGGTCAAGGGTGACAGGACATCTGGTGGAAGGAATTCTAAGTGAGTCATGGAGGACCAGACACTTGGCACGAGACGGTAAGTCCAAGTGGGTCAAGTTGACCGGACACTTGGCACGAGGAGAAAAGTCCAAGTGGGTCAAAGGATTGGCCGAACACTTGGTTAAGAAGTCCCAGAAGGTCAAAGTTGACCAGATGCTAAACATGAAGAAGTCCCAACAGGTCACGGTTGACCGGATGTTGGGTTTAGGAACTTTGGACTTGAGTTAAGCAAGTAAAAGGAATACCAATCGATCAGTTGATCGATTAAAGGTGTGCTGCGAGTGAAGGCTGGCCCAATCAATTGGGCGATCGATTAGGAAGCATTATTGCAAGCACAGAATGGTTCCGAATCGATCAACCGATCGATTGGGCACTGCCAATCGATCGGTCGATCGATTGGGTGTTAATTTTCTCGCACGAGCGCGAAGAAGCCTGAATCGATCGGGCGATCGATTCAGATCATTTCCAGTAGAGAACATGTTGGATCGAGACGCGCTAGAGGGGGGGAGAATAGCGCTCGTGGCTAAATCGTTCGTATCGGAAAACTATCGGAGTTAAATATGCAGCGGAATAAAAGAAATAGTCACACAGAGACAGGTCGATTTTACTTCGTTCGGAGCCTTGATCGACTCCTACTCGAAGGCCCGCGATCCTTGATCGCTTCCGGTGGGCAACAACTATAAGCTCGATAATGATTACAATTTGAAGTACAATAAATGACAACAATTAATTATACCGACGACAATATCGTAATCTGAAAATTCGGAGCTCCGGGTCGTCGGTGTCTCGTAGCAGCACTTCGGAATTGTCTCGTGAGCAGCTTTTAGCAGAAAGATCGCTTGTAAGTTGTTGATTCAAGAAGCTGCTCGAAGTCCCCTTATAAAGGGCATCCAAGGCGCCTTGAAAGCCATCCAAGGCGCCTCCACCGCTCCGATTCCATCGTGCAGATAAGCGCTGACCATTCTGCGCTTATCACAGTTGAAGGCGCCTCCATCACCACTCAAGGCGCCTTCAACAGGTCCAAGGCGCCTCCATCACCACTCAAGGCGCCTTGAACACTGTTTCGCAGCCAGCTCTTCCTTTGTACCCGAGGCTCCATGGAGGCAGGCGCCTTGGACACTGTTCATCCGAGGCTTTAAGTTGCTCCTTTGCACCTGCAAGATACGTTAGTCCCAAACACTATCCTGCAACACAAAGTTAGCACATAATACAATAGATATTATAAATGAAGTATTAACAGTCTCCGGACTGTCCGAGTCTGACTTCAGGTTTCCAACCGGAAACCCTAGGTCGACCCGACGCCTACTGTTCCCTCTACGGGGAATGCGTCCTCACCTACTCCACTCAGGAGATTTACCTGTTGCCAGTACGATCCTCCAGATCGACTGGACTTTCCGCCTAGGGTTACCACCCCCTAGGACCTAGGGTTACCGCCCCCTAGGGTTTTCCTCCACCTAGGGTTACCGCCCCCTAGGACCTAGGGTTACCGCCCCCTAGGGTTTTCCTCCACCTAGGGTTACCGCCCCCTAGGGTTTTCCTCCACCTAGGGTTACCGCCCCCTAGGGTTTTCCTCCACCTAGGGTTACCGCCCCCTAGGACCTAGGGTTACCGCCCCCTAGGGTTTTCCTCCACCTAGGGTTACCGCCCCCTAGGACCTAAGGTTGCCGCCCCTTAGGGTTTTCCTCCACCTAGGGTTACCGCCCCCTAGGACCTAAGGTTGCCGCCCCTTAGGGTTTTCCTCCACCTAGGGTTACCGCCCCCTAGGACCTAAGGTTACCCCCCCTTAGGATTTTCCTTCACCTAGGGTTACCACCCCCTAGGACCTAAGGTTACCCCCCCTTAGGATTTTCCCTTACCTAACCGCAGTTAGGACTTTCCTCCACCTAGGGTTACCACCCCCTAGGATTTTCACCTGCCTAACCGCAGTTAGGACTTTCCTGAAACACTCATTCAACATGTTAGATAACAGAGAATCTTAACTTTGAATCCCTTTACCATTATCAAAACTTAGGTTCGATCGTCGGATGCTTCCTGCACCAACAGAACAAAGGCGCTCTGAATCGATCATCTGATCGATTCAAGACTCCCCAATCGATTGGTCAATCGATTGGGATATGCTAGTTCCTCGTAGCAATTTGGTAGTTCTTCCACTCCACTCCTTGCGATAATCTTTCACAGGTTTATGGCAGTTCTTGAAGGTGTCTTGGAGGAAAGTGTTGCTCCACTTCCAAGATCAAGAAGCGTTCCACACAAGAAGAAGAAGCTATCTAGGGTTTTCATTTATGTAAATCTTGTAAGAGATTCTTTGTATTCACTTCTTCTTTCTTCTTGTTGTATTGAGAGGTTGTACAAGACTTTTCTGCCTTCAGTAGTTACTGAGAATGAATGTTTTTATATTGAATGAGTGAGTGAGGGCTGAATCCTTGGATTAGTCACCTCTTCTTGAGGTGGATACTAAGTAAATCCTTCGTGTTAGCGTTGTAAGTGTGTTTCGTGTTTCATTCCGCTGCATATTATCATCACGAAGCAAAACAATGAGCATGATAAACTATTCACCCCCCTCTAGCTACAAATCGACCCTAACAAGCTCATCATATCCTTCTGGGAGTTAGTTCCGCTGATTGCATGGCATGGTCAACCGACAAATCATATAGTGGAAGCTTCCACTGTCATGCCATGCCACTTTTCTAACTTATCTTTTTATAGGACAATTGGAAAAGTGTGCACGTGCTTTGAGAAGCATGCACGTCTGCCACTGAAACTCTATATAAGGGGTCCATGCACTGAAGGAGGTATGCATTATTTGTGATTACGCTTTTGTTGCTATTGTTTTCTTTACTCTTCATTGTTGCTGGTGACTGACTTGAATGATAGAGGGCCAACGCCGGGGACCTCTTGACACTGACGTTCTTAGTCTTGTAGGACGGAACGGAGTCTTCACGCGTTCAACCGCAGAGCCACATCCCCAACCAGCTGTCTTCACTATTTTCGGACAGGATCATATTTGCGTCGTTTGTGGGAACTTAACCTGTATCTGAGATGTGAAGATGGAGGACGCTAGACGACTTACGACCGTGACGTTGAAGCAAGAAGAATTGGGCATGCTGATATAAGCATGAGCGATCAAGATATTGGAGTAGCAGCAACAAGTGATAGTCGATCGCCAAGAAAATGAACCCGCAGCATCAGCAACCGGATGACAGGCTGACCATCAAAGCCAAGTAGAAAACACCGCATTCATAGGCCAAACAACAAGCCAACCAGCACATTTGAGATCCACCAAATGCATTGATCCCCTTCATTGAGCGTTATTCCACACCCCTTTAGAGGAATAAGGGCGAGTGGATAGAGAATAGAGATCCTCCTATGATGACGCGCCTATTCGGGATGGACGGAAAGGTAAAACACCTAGGCTTGGTGACTCCCCCAAATGGATAAATAAACAGTTCTCACAAGGGATCGGGGAGTACAATGGGATAACCAACCCAGAGGACCACTTGATCAAGTTCGACAACACAACCACACTCCATCAATACACCGATGGAGTGAAGTGCCGAGTCTTCCTCACCACTCTTTTGGATCAACGAGGAGGTGGTTCAGATGCCTGTCGATCGGATCAATCCACAATTTCAAGGACTTCCGAGCGACGTTTCTGCACCATTTTACTAGCAGCCATCATTATCAGAAGACGAACGTTAACTTGTTTGTTGTGAAGCAAGAGCCCAAGGAAGCATTGAGAACCTACATCAAGAGGTTCAACCAGGTGGCTATGGACATCCCATCGGTCACCCCGGAGATCTTGGTAAGTGCCTTTTAGGAGGGACTTACACAGGGCGAGTTTTTTTGCTCACTCATCTGAAAACCACCAAAGGGCTTTGATTGGCTACTCCGAAGGGCTAGTGAATACATCAACGTGGAGAAGGCCCAAGAAGCTCAAAAGAAGGAAGCCATTCCCAAGTTGACAGGCGCCCCTGAGCGCCAGTCGGCTCAGACCCATCAACCACCAAATCGCCCCTCAGTGGGAGTGACTTAGCCGCACCAGGAGCCTCGAGCCCATGCTGTGCAGCATATGGAAGCAGAGCGGCCTAAGGCTGCGAAAGGCAGGTCGTGGGCACCGTTGTTCTACTCCTACTGTAACACCCCCTTTTTTTTCCCCATTTTTAATAATACATCAACTACGGACGTCACTTATCCATACTTCCATAACAGTTTCTTAGTTCAAATAAAATTACATAGACGGTTCAAAAGAAAATATAACTAAATGCAGAATTTAAGCTGGATGGCTTCGGGTTGTACTGCCCTTGTTTCGAGTTGGCTCACTGGTCAATGCCTCCTATCTCGTTCGTCTCATTGTCTGAAAAGAAGGTGATAATATGTGAGTCAAGAGACTCAGCTTGTTTAAAACAGTGTTATGCATTAGTTAACGACTATAATCTAGTGTAGTAAGGGAAACCACATACAAGGTAACTTGGGATCTCCCTACTAGCATGCTATGAACGGAAGCATAGGCATCGACATAAGCATGAAAGTATAAACATAAGCATGGTAAATGACCTAGGCATAATGATAAACTTGATCATGAGTATATACATAGGCATACATGAGCATGTACATAGCATATCATGAACTTAACATATTTATAGCATATCATGAACCTAATATATTTATAGCATATCATGGACTTAACATGTTCATAACATAACATGAACTTATACATAGCATATCATGAAATCAACATATTTGTAGCATAACATGAACTTATACAAGCATATCATAAACTTAACATATTCATAGCATAACATGAATATGAACTTAGCATATCATGGACCTAACTTATTCATAGCCTAACATGGAAATCAATATTGGGCTCCCTATGGAGCCTTGTCCCATAAACGGGATCCCTCTGGAGTTTTTTTCCTCATAGTATTCCGATCAAATCCTCATCATTTTGTCACAGTCGGCTTACCCAATATTGGGCTCCCTCTGTGACATTTTCCCATAAATGGGCTCCCTCTAGGGTATTTTCCCTCACGATATCTTCATATTTATCATTATCATTATTAGTTTGTTATAGTCAACTTACCCGATATTGGGCTCCCTCTGGGGCCTTTTCCCGTAAACGGGCTCCCTCTGGGCCTTTTCCTGTAAACGAGCTTCCTCTGGGGCCTTTTCCCTCATGGTATTCTCATTGAATAATTTTCATTATTATGATAAGATGTAAAAGGAAACATAACATCCACCTAAACCTAGATCATATTAAGGTATCATAATAAGACATAAAAAGAATATGAACATGATCTTAGACGCAAGTATGCAATTTTATATATAGCCTACTAAACTATCATGATGTGGAGTAAGAAGCAACTTGAACTTACCTAATCTAGAGATCCGAAACCTAGACGTAGCATATATACATAGTCATCATGATAATTAGAATATAAATCAACATTGTGAACTCATTTAAGGTACCTAAACATGTACATGAACTTGAGGAACTAAAATAAAACAAGATGTGGGAAAAACATGGAACAATGATAGCGCAACATCATGATGAATAAGACCACCTAAACAGAATTTAGAACTACTCCCATAAATATGAAATTTACAAGTTTAATACTTAGAATTAAGCATGGATATTCTAAGGGAAGACAACTAGAAGCATGGCCCAAATTGTAATGCAACATTCATATTCATAACTCTTAAAATAGAATTTAAACCTACATTTATCATGTCCGAAACTTGCAAGATCTATAACTTATTTTAAGCATGCATAGTTCTCTAGTTCTCATTAAGCAAGATCATCATGACTAAAGCTCTAAAACAGAATTTAAAACTCACCATAACAGAATCAAAAGTAGCAAGGCCACAGCATAATTCCAAATTCATCAATCGGTGGTATAAAAATCATATGAAATTTATCTTTGATCCGAAAAGGGTTCTATAATTGGTAATGAAAGCTAACTAAATTTCCTACATTTTGACAGAAGACATCGTAGTGAAATTGGTTCACCCATTGAGGCTAATTTACACCACACAGAACCAAAAGCAGCAGGGTCACAACATAATTCCAGATTCATCAATCAGTGGTATAAAAATCATATGAAATTCATCTTTGATCCGGAAAAAGTTCTATAAATTGGTAATTAAAGCTAACTAAATTTCTTACATTTTAACAGAAGACATCGTAGTAAAATTCGTTCATCCATTGTGGCTAATTTACACCACAACAGAACCAAAAGTCGAAGGGTCACAACATAATTCCAGATTCGTCAGTCAGTGGTATAAAAATCATATAAAATTCATCTTTAATCCGAAGAGGGTTATGTAATTGGTAATGAAAGCTAACTAAATTTCCTACATTTCAACAGAAGATATAGTAGTGAAATTTGTTCACTCATTGAGGCTAATTTACACCACAA
This sequence comes from Zingiber officinale, assembly GCF_018446385.1. Taxonomy (NCBI): domain Eukaryota; kingdom Viridiplantae; phylum Streptophyta; class Magnoliopsida; order Zingiberales; family Zingiberaceae; genus Zingiber; species Zingiber officinale. The sequence continues at coordinate 37,119,553 of NC_055986.1, read as the reverse complement.
CAGAACTGAAAGCAGCAAGGTCACAACATAATTCCATAACATCTATGAAACATCAACTCAATCTAAGGTACCTGAAATTCACAAGACATAGAAGATAAATAAAATAATAACATAGTTCAGAACATGCCTTTGATTCTTTAGCTATTATCCCTCTCTTCTTGTTTTCCCTTGGAGCTATGGAACCGGTGCAACTTGATGAGGTGGGGACTTAGGGCCAGCGACAACCAGAAAGCCAGGTGGAGTTATAGGTGAGGGTATTATATAATGTGGAAGCTTTAGGACTTGTGCCATATAAGTTGATACACAAATTCTTATACTTTTATTTAAATACTAGATAGATTTTATAAATGCTAAGTTCTATATATTATTTTTATAAAACTAATTACTAAGTCTAAATAGAAACCTATATCCATGGTTATATAATTTCATATATATTTTACTTAGTCATATAAATTTTATTCATGATACATAATAATGTAATACTATAGTTTCTTAATTTATTATGTGCACGATTCTGTATATATTAATCTTATATTTTTCTTATTTAATTCTATACTTTGAAATTTATATTATACATTTTATATTACATAATATATTATCTATATTTTATTTATATATTAATTAGATGAATAATCTCTAAAATTTATAGATACTAAGTTTTATCCCTAAATACTAAATTCTTTAATTCCTATATACTAAATTTTATCCATTATTATCGTTTCTTAAATATCATACACACATTATATTAAATTTATACTCTATAATTTATTATATATATCATACATATATTATATATTATTAATATTTCATTTCCATTATGATTGGATGGATAATTTATACACATAAATTAGTATTTTATTATATAAATACTAAGTCTTGATACATGTGTATCTTATTACTTTCTTAATATAATTCACAAATCTAAATTTCCTATATATATATCCATATACATAGATCATATATACATATGTAATTCATAAATTAAAATGTTATAATTTCTTAGTCATCCTCTACACGTGTTAATCTTATAATTATTTTTTTATTATTTATACTATATACTCTATAGTATATTATTTATATGGATCAAATTTATTATATATATATATATATAATATTATTTATATTTCATTTTGGTATTAATTAGATGAATAGTCAATATAAAATCTTTATATATTTATATCCTATTATTTCCTTAACTAATCAAATGAACCTCCATAATTAAATAATTCTGAATTCTAATTAAATTACAACCTAACTCAATAAATCTCCTTAATTAAATAGGTGATTTTATACACTACACCTACTATCGCTGGGTGATACGTAATACCCAGGACTACTATGACTTGAGACTAATTTCAAGTCGACCGACTCCTCCAAGATATCACCGTCAGTCACACCCTCGTGATTGGTATCATCGATGCCAATCAGGTGGACGACGAGAAGAAGAAAGGTCAACGGCCGAGCAGCCTCAACGCCAGCCTCAACGAAGCGGTAATGCGAGTCTCGCTTGGGCTTCAGCTGAGCGAGTTCGATCTTCAGTTCGGGAGGAGTAGAATAGGAGTAACGCCACTCGGGGTGACATCGAAATGATCGCTAGAATGCCGACTGACAGTGATTCCAATAAGGCGAGGAAATCGGACGCTCGTCGATTAGAGATATACACCGTAGGGTGCAGTAGGGAGAAGATCGATGGACCATAAATTAGTTTTGGTCATCGAGACTTAGCGAGGGTGGAGGTCCCTCATAACGAGACCTTAATCATCCGAACGGTAATAGCTAACTATAATATTCACTGAACTTTTGTAGATACAGGTAGTTCGGTGAATATCATCTTCAAGAAGACATTTGACTAGCTGTAAATCGACCGGAGCGACTTGCAGCCCATGACGACTCTGCTATATGGGTTTACAGGCAATGAAGTATTGCCAATCGGCCAGATTCAGCTGGCCATATCACTTGGAGATGAGCCACTCAAGAGAAAAGGGACCACAAACTTTAACATGGTGGATGCACGGTTCGCCTACAACATTATACTAGGTCGGCCGACCTTAATAAGTTTTGGGCAGTAGTGTCCACCTTCTGTTAGAAGATCAAATTCCTGGTGGACAATTCAGTGGGCGAAGTCAAAGGTGACTAACTGGCAGCTCGACGGTGTTACATCAAGATGGTCAAGTCCGAGGCAAAGGCCGCTCGGAAGACACAACGATTGGAGGTAAACGCGATTCTAGGAGAGTTTCTTGCGTTGGTTTACGATGAAAAAGAGGAGGTCAAGATCCACCTCAGCCGACCGGAAGTCACAACTTTCGTTGCGGCTGATCTAACCTATGCAAAGAAGGCCGAGCTGGTGGCCTGCCTTAGAAAAAGCCATGATGTGTTTGCTTAGTCGACTCATGAGCTCTTGGGCATCTCGCTGAGCATGGCACAATATGTGCTGCATGTTCGACCGGATGCCCAACCAGTGAAGCAGAGGAAGAGGGACTTCAGCTCAGAACAGAACTAAATCATCTGAGTGGAAATAAAAAAATTACAAGAGGTCGCCCACATTCGTGAAGTCCAATTCCCGAGTTGGCTGGACAACGTGGTGCTGGTCTCCAAGTTAGGCAACAAGTGATGGGTTTACATCGGCTTCTATAACTTGAACAAAGCCTGCCCGAACGATTTCTATCCCTTGTTGTACATCGATAAAATGATGGACTCCAGGTAGTCTGCATGCTCATCTGCATGCTTGATGCATACTAGGGTTACCATCAAGTTCTGCTCGCCAAGGAGGATCAACAGAAGGTCAGCTTCATTACAACCGATAAGACCAACCAATACACTGTTATGTCGTTCAGATTGAAGAACGCTAGCATCACTTACCAAAGGCTGATGAACAAGGTGTTCCGGTGGAAGATCGACTGCAATATGGAGGTATACATCGATGATATATTAATAAAATCACTCCGAGCATCTGACTTTTGTACAGATGTCGAAGAGACCTGCCGGACCTTGAGGGCATATGGGATCAAACTTAACCCGAGTAAGTGTCTGTTCGAGGCGAATAGCAGATGCTTCCTCAGTTACATTGTGATCGAGTGGGGAATAGAAGCAAATCCAAGTAAGGTGAAGGCGCTACAGGACATGCCCTGCCCCGTAACTTGAAGGAGACCTAGCAATTGACTGGATGGATCATTGCACTATCAAGATTTATATCCAAGTCGTCCGATTGGAGCCACCCATTTTTCAAGATTATGCGTCGAGTGACAAAATTCCAGTGGAATGCAGAATGCAATAAGGTGCTGGAAGAGCTTAAGAAATACCTAACCTCCTTACCTATATTGGCTAAGCCCATCGTCGGTGAGCCACTTTGGATATACTTGTCGTCCACAGAGCAAGTGATCGGCTTGATGTTGGTGCGACAAAATGGCGTTGAATAACAGTCGGTGTATTTCTTAAGTCATATATTTAAAGATGCAGAATTCCGCTATACTTGTCTCAAAAAATTAGCGTACGGGCTAGTCCTCGACACTCGGAGGCTGATGTGCATAGATATTATGATCGTTTATGCATGTTTTAATGCACATTCACTTGCTTTATTTGTATATATTCTTTGCACGATCATCTCTCTTATCGTTTATTCAGTATTTATTACTCTTTTATCGGAGATCTATTCTTTGTTTGATTTTATGTTGGCAGGGATAACTTTTGGAGCGAAAACGACGATTGTCGATGCACCGGAGCAAAGCAGAGCACGGCCATGCAACCCTGCACGATCGTGTGGCTATTCTAGATAGAGAGCAGAGCATGACTGTGCAACCCTGCACAACCGTGTGGCCATTCCTCGAGAGAAAGCAGAGCACGACTGTGCAACCTTACACTGCCGTGCCTCACAACCAGCAGCCAAGATCCACACGGCCGTGTGAACCTCACACGACCGTGAAGTGCAGCCCAAGCCAAAGCAAGACACGGCCATGCAGATGTGGCACGACCGTGCCACTTAACCCGAAGAGAAGAAGAGCTTGGCCGTGCGAATTTCGCACGGCCGTGGCACGGGCCGTGCGGCGCCCGTGCCCTAGCCTATATAAAGGCTTTTAACTCTTCTCCTCGGAAAAGGGGGGGAGGTGAGTCGTCAGAAGAGATTTACTTTGGTACCGTTCTACGCTATCCCAGACCTCCATTCAATGATCCGAGATCACCTTCATCACCGCATCAACTCCAGAAGCAAAGAATTGGATCTGAAGATTACTCGACGTTATTAGATAAGCATCTCTTCTCTTTCTCTCTTCTTGTTTGAGGATTGTATGCTTACTTATATTATGTCTTTGGGTTTTTCTCCTGGGTCTATGAAGTAGATCCTTTGTTCTAGGATCAGGGAATAGTTGTGGATAGGGTTTGATGTAAGACTCATGTTTATGCCTTTACTTATTAGATGATTTCGCTTGCCTTGTTTCTATTTGATATGCATGAGACTTGTTGCTGAGATTACCTTGTCATATTAGTTAATTGTGTAGGAATTACTAATTTCATAAAGAGAGGATCTTAGATCGTATACCCGAGGGGCCCTAGTGATAGGGGTAACCCGTTCACGGACATCTAGGATACTCCCTTAAAAGGGGAGGTAACTTATCCACAAGGAAGTAAGAGACCAAACCAGACTCCTCTCTCTATCCCTAATGATACTGATTAGATTTGTATTCTTGTGATCTATCGAGGCGCCCTAATGATAGGGGTTAACCGTAACAGGATTTCATAGAGATCTTCTCTGTTTAGTGCTTAAGGATAGTAGCTTTAACTTCCGACGAATGCATGTTGATTGACAATGAGGAAAAGATAGAGCATGATACATCAGGTTCTACCACAACGAAACCAAACTCCTAGAACTCTTCCCAAGCCAAGTTAACCTTTCTCTCTTTTGCTAGTTCTCACATCTACTTCCCCATTTCCTTTCTTCCTAAGAAATAGTTAACTTACAACCAACAGTAGTTTAGCTAATTCTACGTGAACAATCGCTAGTGCTTATAACCAGTCCTCGTGGGATTGATAATCTTTTATTACTGACGATGTATCCGTGCACTTGCGGAAGCGTAACAGAGGCTTCGTCCATACTTCCTCTCACATCTCATAGTGGTGCTAACTAGCATGCTAGGAAAAGTCCTCCTTAACCCAGAAGCATCCGGATGGCTGATCAAATGGACCATAGAGTTAAGTGAGTTTGACATACAGTATCAAGCTTGAACGGCGATCAAGGCTTAAGCCTTGGCTAATTTCCTCACTGAGGTATAGAACACCGAGTCAGACGTGACTTGGAGGATATATGTGGATGGTTCATGCACCCGACAATGCAACGAAATAGGTATCCTCTTAATATTACCACACGAGGATAGAATACAATTGTCTGTGCGGCTGGACTATTGGGCCACAAATAACAAGGTAGAATATGAAGTCTTGATAGCCGGCCTGCAAGAAACCCGGCATGTAGGAGCCACAAGAGTTCTCATCCACTCGAATTCTCAGTTGACGGCTTAGTAATTATTGGGAGTGTTTGAAATAAATAATGCTCGGCTTAAGTTGCATGCTGAAGCTTTCGAGAAACTGAAGGCAAGTTTCCAAGAAGTGATTATACAGAAAGTACCTTGGTCGGACAACCAGTATACAGACGAGCTGACCAAGTTAGCGAGTTCTTTATATCCAGTCGTCATAGATAAGCCAGTCGAGTAGGTTTTGCTGATGGCACAAATCGAAAAGATGACTGGAATGGGCATACTGAATGACTAGAGGACGCCACTGGTCGAGTTCGTCCGATCGGATGTCACACTGACCACTGGGAGGAAGCTCAGTCGTTAAAAAGGAGAGTCGGCCGGTTCACCCTAATTGGAGATCACTTATACAAGAGGGTTTTATCAAGGCTACTACTAAGTGCATCAAATTGGATGACGTTCAATACATATTGCAAAAAGTGCACCAAGGCTCCTGTGGTAATCATCCGGACAGCCGATCATTAGCGTGCAAGATCTTGCTTGCCGGGTATTTCTGGGCAGCATTGAGGGCCGACGCTGCTTGGATGGTGGCCACACACATGTCCTGCCAGAAATATCAGAATATATCACACCAACCTACTGAAGAGCTGAAGGTGCCCACCGTGTCCTGTCAATTCGACTAGTGGGGCATGAACATCATTGGACCATTTCCCATAGTGACCGGGCAAAGAAGATTTTTATAGATGTTAGTCGATTATTACTCAAAATGGGTGGAGGCCGAGCTGTTTGCCAAGATAACTGAGCACATGGTTATCAAATTTATATGGAAAAATATCTTGTGTCGGTTCAGCATCCCTCGCAAGCTCGTCTCGGACAATGATAAATAGTTTACAGGGTGGAGACACAGAGAATGGTGTACCGGCTATGGTATCTTGTAGGCCTTCATGCCAGTAGCTTACCCACAGAGAAATGGCCAGGCGAAAGTCACTAATAGAGAAATCCTCAGAGGTCTCCAAGCTTGACTCAATCAAGCTGGAGGCAGCTGGGTCGATGAACTCCTGAGCGTGCTGTGGGCCTACCACACCACGCTGTTGGTTGGTCCTAGGAATATCGTACCAGTTCCCCTGTACAAAAATTTTGTACAAGTCCTAAACTTTTCCTAACAACCTATTGTGTTCTTTAGAAATTAAATTCAAAATCGCAAATGGAACTTAACATTATAGATTCCAAATTTAACTTATCTGTTCTTAGAGGTTTAGACTTGGATCGCAAACGATACTTAACATTATAGATCCAAATCCACCTATGTTACAAATTCAATTAAATATTAATTTCAAAAATTGGCTCCCAGGTCAAACATGACGAGGCACTTGACCTTCTTGGGTATGGGAACATCCACCACTGCCTCGACAAAGTCTCTTAACGAAATTCAATATTTAATTTCCTTATATAACTCTAGGTTTAACCAAAAAGAACAATCGAATCACAAGATCAAAAAACAAAGAAACACAAACTCGAAACAAATCTGAATATCTGGAATCTCTAGCCTCTCGTGTTTGGTATTTCAAATCTATACAAAGAAAACTAGTATGATGCGGAAAAGAATTACTAGTTATACCTTTCTTTGTATGCAACAACCACTTGATCTTCTACTGTATTCCTCTTCTTATCTCGGACGTCGTGTTGGTGATGATCTACCGAGACGAGAATCCACCAACCCTCCTTCTTCCTTCTTCCAAGTTTCGGCCAAGCTAATTTCTCCAAGAGATAGCAAGCCTTGGCCACCACCACCAAGCTCCAAGGGATGCTAGAAATAAAGCCTCATTGTTCTCCTTCTTCTCCAAGCAAAATCCGGCCACCTTCCAAGCTCCATGAGATGATGAGGTTCAGCCAAGGAGAAGAAAGAAAAAGGAAAAGAGAGAATAAGAGGGCTGACCACACCAAGGAAGAGAGGAGAGGAATAAAAGAGAGTTCTCTTGTGAAGGCACCCCCTCCCTTTCTTTTATAATCCTTGGTCTTGGCAAATAAGGAAAGTTTTAATAAAACTTCCTTATTTTCTTTGCCATGAAAAGGAAAATTTAATTGATAAAAAATAATTTCTTTTTCTTTTATTAAAGTGGTCGGCCATCTCTAATTCTCCAAGCAAGGAAAGTTTTAATCACAAGAATTAAAACTTCCTAATTTGTTTCCCTTTTAAAATAAAAATTTCTCTATTAATTTTTCCTTTCATGGTTGATTATAAAAGGAAATTTTATAAATTAAACTTTCTCTATTAAAATATGTGGATGATTTTCAAAAAGAAAAGTTATCTTTAAAATTAAAATCTTACTCTCAATCTACAAATAAGGAAAGATATCAAATCTTTTCTTAATCTTTTGTAGAAACTATAATAGGATAAATTTAATTTTAAACTCTCTTTTAAAATCATGAACATGGTTTTATAAAAGGAAAGTTTTATCAAAAATTAAAATCTTCCTTTCAATCTACAAATAAGGAAAAATATCAAATCTTTTCTTAATCTTTTGTAGAAACTATAAAAGGAAGGATTTAATTTTAAAACTCTCAAATCATGAGGATGGTTTCATAAAAGGAAAGTTTTATCAAAAATTAAAATCTTCCTTTTAACTATAAATAAGGAAAGATTTCAAACCTTTCACTTAATCTTTTGTAGAAAGCTATAAAAGGAAAGATTTACATTTTAAACTCTCTTTTAAAACCATGGTATCCACATAATAAAGATTTAAAAAATAAAATCCTTTTTAATTTAATGTGGCCGGCCACACCAAGATTGGATTCAAGCTAGGGTCGGCCACACAACTTGGCTTATCCTATTTGCTTGGCCGGCCCAAGCTTGGGTTCCAAGCTTGCTTAACCGGCCACCTTAGGATGAGTATAAAAGTGAGTATAGGTGGGTATAATACTTTATAAATAAGAGGCTATGATAGGGACCGAGAGGAGGAATTAATTTTGGTCTCCCGATGAAATTAAGCTTCCCGTCTTCACCTCGAACACTCAACTTAATTTCATCAATAATAATTTATTCCACTAAAGAATTATTATTGAACTACCACACCAATCCCAAATTATATTTTGGGCTTCTTCTTATCATGAGTGTGTTAATCTCCCTGTGTTTAAAATGTCGGATGCCCACTAATTAAATGAGTTACTGACGACTTACTTTAATTAATATCTTAGTCCAAGAGAAGTACCACTCAACCTTATTGTTGTGTCGGACTAAATCCACCTGCAGGGTTTAACATGACAATTCTTATGAGCTCCTCTTAGGGTCATTCTCAACCTAGATTACTAGGACACAGTTTCATTCTATAATCAACAACACACCATATAAATAATATTATTTCTCAACTTATCGGGTCTATTGATTTATCGAACTAAATCACATCCTTTGATAAATCAAAGAAATGAATATTAAGTATATGTGCTTATTATTATATCATGATTAAGAGCACACACTTCCATAATAACAAAGGTCTTGCTATTTTATTAAGTCAGTATAAAAATAATTTACCTTAAATGGTCCTGCTCAATGCACTCATAGTGTACTAGTGTAATTTATCAGTCAAGATAAACTAACACTTAATTACACTACGACTATTTCAATGGTTTGTTCCTTTACATCTCAGTCGTGAGCTACTATTTATAATTTATAAGGAATTGATAACATTATCTTCTGTGTGTGACACCACACACTATGTTATCTACAATATAAATTAATTGAACAACTATACTTAGCTTATAAATGTAGATATTTGACCAATATGATTCTTATTTCTAAATAAATGTTTATACAAAAAGTTAGGCTTTTAGTATACATTCCAATAATCTCCCACTTATACTAAAAGACTATGCTGCCATATACACTGTCATACATCTGATTCCCAACCCTTCAATATGTCCATCAAAAGCTGTTGCCTTAAGGGCCTTAGTGAAAGGATCTCCTAGGTTATCACCTGATGCAATCTAGGTGGCAACAACTTCTCCTCGTTATACGATGTCTCGTATTGGGTGGTACTTGCGCTCTATTGTGTTTACTTGCCTTATGGGCTCGTGGTTCCTTCGAGTTTGCTACTGCACCAAATAATTTTTGGGCAAACCAGGAATCACATCTAAGTCCATCATAAAGTTTCTAAGTCATACATCTTCTGTGACTGCCTCAAAGACTGTCACATACTCAGCTTCTATGGTGGAGTCTGAAAAAGCACTTATGCTTAACACTCCTCCATAGTTATGCCTTCACCTCCTAAAACAAACACAAAACCCCAAGGTTGACTTACTATTATCCCTATTGTTAGAGTGTATACTAAAAGCCTAGCTTTTGGTATAAACATTAATCTAGAAATAAGAATCGCATTGGTCAAATGTCTACATTTATGATAAATGTAGTTGCTCAATTAATTTATATTGTAGATAACATGGTGTGTGGTGTCACATACAGAAGATCATGTTATCGGTTCCTTATAAATTATAAACAGTAGCTCACGACCAAGATGGAAAGGAACAAACCATTGGAAGGTCGTAGTGTAATTAGGTATTAGTTTATCTTAACTATATGATTACACTAGTACACTTAGAGTGTATTGAGTAGGACCATTTGAGGTCGTTCCTTTTATACTGACTTTATAAAAGAATAAAGACCTCAGTTATTATGGAAGTGTGTACTCTTAATCCTAATATAATAACAAGCACATATATTTGATATTTATTTCTTTAATTTATCAATGGGTGAGATTTAGTTCGATAAATCAATAAACCCGATAAGTTGGGAAATGGTATCACTTATAGTGTGTGTTGTTGATTATAGAAGGAAACTGTGTCCTAGAGATACTAGGTTGATAATGTCCTCAAGAGGAGCTCATAAGGATTGTCATGTTAAACCCTGCAGGTGGACTTAATCCGACATGATAATAAGGTTGAGTGGTACTACTCTTGGACTTAGATATTAATTAAATGAGTTGTCAGTAACTCACTTAATTAGTGGACATTCGATATCTTAAACACAGGGAGACTAACACGCTCATAATAAGAAGGAGCCCAAAATGTAATTTGGGATTGGTGCGGTAGTTCAATAATAGTTCTTTAGTGGAATGAATTATTATTGATGAAATTAAGTTGTGTGTTCGGGGCGAACACGGGATGCTTAATTTCATCGGGAGACCAAAACCAATTCCTCCTCTCGGTCCCTATCGTAGCCTCTAGTATATAGAGATTTATACCCACTGCATACCCACCTTCTTACCCATCCAATGGGGCCGGCCAAGCTAGCTTGGAACCCAAGCTAGGGCCGCCAAGATCAAAGTCAAGTTAGTGGTCGGCCAAAGCTTGGGTCCCAAGCTTAGGTGGCCGGCCACTAGAATATTAAAAAGGATTTTTATTAAAATTATTTCTTATGTGGATATCATGATTTTAAAAGAGAGTTTAAAAATTAAAAAATTTTCCTTTTATAGTTTTCTACAAAAGATTAAGAGAAGAGATTAATCTCTTTCCTTATTTGTAGTTTAAAAGGATGGTTTTAATTTTTGGTAAAAACTTTCCTTATTTGTAAATCATCTACATGTTTAAAAGAGAGTTTAAAATTTGAAATCTTTCCTTATTTGTTGATTAAAGGAGGATTTTAAATTTTAAGAAAACTTTCCTTTTTAACCGTGTTTATGATTTAAAAGAAAGTTTAAAAAATTAATAATTCTCTTTTATTAGTTTCTACAAAAGATTGAGAAAAGATTTGATATCTTTCCTTATTTGTAGATTAAAAGAGATTTTAATTTTTAGAGATAACTTTATTTTTATCGACATGTTTAAAAGAAAGATTTTAATTTATTAAATTTCCTTTTTATAAACCAATCATGAAGGGATTAAATTATTGGAGAAATTTTATAAATTTCTGGAGACAAATTAGGAAATTTTAATTAATTAAAACTCTCCTTGTTTGTAGCTTTGGTGTGGCCGGCCATGTAAATTGAGAAAAGGAAAATTGTTTTTAATTAAATAAAATTTTCTTTTTCATGGCAAAAGAATTAAGGAAGTTTTTAATTAAATTTCCTTATTTGCCAAGACCAAGGATTATAAAAGAGGGGGTAGAGAAGGCTTCATGGATAACAACCTCTATTATTTCTCTCCCTCTTTTCCTTGGTGTTGTGGCCGGCCAACCTCTCTTCCTCTCTTCCTCTTGGTGGTGGCCGAACCTTCTCTATTTGCTTGGAGCTCTTGTGGTGGCCGGATACTACTTGGAGAAGAAGAAGAAGAAGGAGAGAAAGCTTGTATCCCTTGGAGCTTGGTTGGTGGAAAAAGATCTTCATCTTTTGGAAGCTTTGTGCTTGGCCAAAACTTGAAGAAAGGAGAAGAAGGTGCTTTGGTGTATTCTCATCTCGGAAGATCGTTGCCCACACAACGTCCGAGGTTAGAAGAGGAATACGGTAGAAGATCAAGAGGTCTTTCTAAAAGGTATAACTAGTATTTTTTCTTTCCGCATCATACTAGTTATTTTTGGAAATAATACCAAATACAAGAGGCTTACGATTCTAGTATTTCGAATATGTTTTTCGAAGTTGTGTTCTTTTGTTTTATTTTTCCTTGTGATTTGATTGTTCTTTTCGGTTAACCTAAAGTTATTTTAGGAAATTAAATATTAGATTTCTATAAAAGGTTTTGTCTAGTCGGTGGTGGTTGCTCCCATATCCAAGAAGGCCATGTGCCTCGCCACGTCAGTACTGGAAACCAATTATGGAAATTAATATTTAATGGAATTAATAACTTAAGGTGATTTGGGTCGAACGTGTTAAGTTCCGCAGGAGATCCAAGTCAAAACCTAAAAGAACAAATAGATTAAGTTTTGGATCAAACGTGTTAAGTTCCGCAGGCGATCCAAAATTTAATTTAAAAGAACACATGATAGCTAGGAAAAGGTTCAGACCTTTGTACAAAATTTTTGTACAGTGGAACCTCTAGGCTTTCCGAGTAGCAACCAACAATTGGTATCAGAGCTAGGGTTTTGCCTCTGTATTTGGTATTTGTTTAATTAAGCTCAAGTCATACATAACTTAGGCAGGTTAATAGTAGGATGTGCTAACGTTGTGGATGTAGGATCCAACTATTATGGCTTATAGTCATTAAGTGTGTGATTGGACCCTTGGACATGTCAAGGGCATTTATATGTGTGCATGATTGTATTCAAATACAGCAGGAACTGTATTTAGTTTTATTAGGATTTTATTTTTGATCTAGATACATGTACATTCCTTTTATGGAATATAGGATCAAAATGTAAAATTCTATTTATTTCACGGATCGAATCTTGCAAATCGTGGAACCTTCTAAGGACCAGAGGCGCAGCGGAACTAGGAGCAAGATGGATGCGCCAGCTAGATCCGGTGGCGGTGGCCAAATATGGCAGCAGCTTGGGATGACAACACACGGAGGACAACTAGAGATAAAAGTCATAATAGTTGAAAATTAGATTTTCTATTTATTGCTTTTATATTGTGCTGTGTGTGCATGTTGGTTTACATATTTAGTAGGCTAGCATAGTTAAAATTCCTCATTTATAAATAACTAAGTGGGAGAGGGATTTTTAAGTAAATCCCATGGTCTCCATTACTGGTTTGTAAGTGATGCAAACAAGCTTGCGCGTTGGCTCTGAGTGCCTTCCTCCATAACGGATGAGCTTGTTTGCGGATCACTAGAACATACTTCCATTTTTGGATGACTATAGGAAGTTAATTAAGAGCGTGTGATCTTCCCCAACGGAAGGGGCATAATCTTATTAATGGACTTAGTGTCAAGTAATGGTATACACTTAGACACATTTAATAGTATCCTCCCCAACGGAGTCACTACTATCACTTGTGTGACCAATGGGAAACCAACTATTGATTTGTCATAAAATTAGATTGGCAATATAATAAAATTAATAAACCCTTCTTACAAATGTTTGAATTTGTATACGTCCACACTAACGTGGCATACAAGGTTCATGGTGTTTGAGGTAATTTTATTTGTCAAAAAGTTATATTGACAAGATAGTCAATGGGTAAAACCCTCCTCTTACAAATGATGAATTTGTATACGTCCACACTAACGTGGCATGCAAAATTCACGGTGTTTGAGGTGTTGGTGAATTTAAATAATATTGTTTGAGGAATCAATGTTATTTTAAATTCAAAGAGTTTTGACCAAATATTTGATCAAAGACAGATCAACTATTAATTTTATTCGTCATAAAGTAAAGTTGACGAGATAATAAAATTAATGAATAAAATCTCCTCTTCGATTTTGTATACACAAAATTCATGGAGATTTTAAGGAGTTGATCTTGACCAAATATTTTTGTGATTCTTAGGATGTTTGTCAATCCCCAGTAGTCATACTATAGAAAAGACTTAGTAGTTCCAATTGTAATGATTGGAAATAGGACTTGGACATTAAGGTAGACTGTCTTCTAAGAACTAAGAACAATTTAGGTGTATTTAATTCATTAGTTGAAACATGTCTAGTGGTGTTATCTACCAGAACCTGGAGTGTAGATACAAGATGCCATTAATCATGTCTGCAATTCATTGCAGGGTTCCAGGAAACCCGACAACTAAATGAAAGGTAAATCACCGTCCACATGGGTACTACTGTAAAAGTGGTAGCTATTGTAGTGGGAGATGTTTATCTTTTGATAAGAATAAAATATGGATTTTAAGTAATTGTCTTTACGTACCAAGTTTAGAAAGAACCTGATTTCAGTTTCTAAACTATTATAGATATTGTGTCTATTTTGATAACAAAGTTGTTATCAAGAAAAATAGGGAAGTTATCTATTCTGGTATGATGGTTGACAATTTATAATCCAATAACTCCCATGATGCAACAAATGGAAATTAGTAACACATCTTCTAATTTTAAGAGAAAGCAACCTTCGGAAATGAACCAATTATATCTTTGGCATCTAAAGCTAGGTTATACTTGAGTAGGATTCATTGGTAGCTGATGAACTTTTGGGTTCATTGATAGTGGAAATCTTTCCAACCTGCGAGTCTTACTTGGAAGGAAAATAACCAAGAAGCTTTTAGTCCAAGGGGTATGGAGTCAAAGATATGTTGAAATCGGTTCATTTTGATTTGTGTGATCCTATGACTATCCAGACAAGAGGTAGTATTGAATATTTTGTCTAATTTATAGACAACTATTCAAGATACAAATAAATTTACTTAATGTACCGCAAGACTAAGTACTTTGATTAGTTCAAAGAGTACAAGGTTGATGCGGAGGAATAAAGTACAAAGTCACTATGGAAGATCGTAGTGGCAAGTACCTCTTGAGAGATTTTAGGAGTCACTTATCAGAAGTTGGATTTCAATCCTAACTAACTACATCTGGTACACCCCAACAGAATGGTGTAGTAGAAAGAAGGAAAAGAACTCTTATGGAATAATTAGATAGATGATGAGTTATTAAGAAAATTACCAAATTTGTTTTAAGGATAAACTCTGAAAATGAAAGTGAACATAGTGCTTTCCAAGTCATAACTCTCTACTCATATAGAATTGCTGAATAGGCGTAAGCCTATTTTGAAGCATATTCGGATTCAGGTAATCCAGCATATATGTTAAAGAGAGATAATGATAAGTTGGATAGGAGTTCACTTGTTTGTAAGTTATCCTAGATAAACAAAAGTAGGTTTATAGTCTTAAAAATCAGAAGGTCATTGATAACATCAATGACTAATTTTAGAAAAGGACTATATAATGAACCACGTGCTCATAAGTAAATTTGTTCTTAAGAAAATAATAAAAGACATGTCTAATCTAGTACCAACTGTACAAGATGAGATACCACAAGAAAACTGCAACACGTATCACAAATGATACACAATTGCAGAAAATGCCTTGTCGTAGTGGGAGGGTTGTTAAGCAACCTTAAAAGATTCATGTTTTGGGAGAGTTTTTGAACTCGATCCCTGAAGGACATGAACCTGATCTCCGGACATATGACGAAGCACTCCAAGATAAATATGAAGCATCTTGGCAAAGAGTAATGAATAATGGAATTAGAATATATGTATTCTAATAAAATCTGGAAGCTTGTAGAACCACCAAGTGGTGTAAAAGCCTTTGGGTGTAAAAGGTCTATAATAGAAAAAGAGGGATAGACAGGAAGGTAGAAACCTTCAAAGCAAGGCTTGATGAAAAAGGAAACCTTTTTCACTGGTAGCCATGCTTAAGTCTATCCAGATTCTTTTATCTATTTGGCAAGTGGATGTCAAGACAGCATTCCTTAATGGAAGTCTTGAAGAAAGCATCCATATAAAGCAACCAGAAGGGTTCATTGCAAAGAGCTAAGAGCATCTTATGTGCAAGCTCAATCAGTCTATGGACTGATACAAAGCTTCAAGGTCTTGGAACATCCAGTTTATCAAAGTAATCCACACCTATGGATTTATTGAGTAAACGGATAAAGTTTTGTGTATACAAAAGATGTGATGGAAACGTGGTGGTATTTCTTGTACTATACGTAGATAACATTTTTGGTAGTTGGAAACAATATCAAAATGTTGTCAGAAGTAGGGGTATGGTTGTCCAAATAATTCGATATAAAGGACTTGGGAGAATGTATATATTTTTAAGATCAAAGTAATAAGGGATCACAAGAAAAAATATATTTATTCCAAGCTTGATACATCGGAAAAATCCTTGCTCGTTTTAAGCATGCAAAACTCCTCAAAAGGTTTCTTACCTTTTAAGCATGGAGTGTCTTTATCTAAAGAGATGTCTCCGTTGACATTAAAGGAGATTGAGGACATGTAGGCAGTGCTTCGGCAATTAGACAACCTAATGTATGCTATGCACGAGATCGAATTTGTTTTGCCAAGGCATAGTTAGCAGATATCAAAGTAACCCTTGACAAGGACATTGGATGATAAAGCATATATTAAAGTACCTTAGAGGCTAGAGATTATATGCTAGCTTACAAGGCAGTTAATTTGGTCCTAGTGGGTTGCATGGATTTTGGCTTCCAATCGGATAGGGATAATAATAAGTCAACCTCGGGGTTTTGTGATTACTTTAGGAGGTATAGTCATAACTATGGAAGAGTGATAAGCATAGGTGTTTTTCTGGACTCCACCATAGAAGCTTAGTATATGGCAAGCCTCTAAGGTAGCCATAAAAGCTGAATGACTCAATAACCTCAAGATAGACTTAGATATGATTTCTGGTTTGTCCAAAGATTGTTACAATTTAATGTAATAATGTTGGTGCAGTATCAAACTCGAAGAAACCATAAGTCTATAAAGCAAGTAAACACAATAGAGCGCAAGTACCACCCAATACGAGAAATCGTATAAACGAGGAGAAGTTGTTGCTGCCTAGATTGCATCAGGTGATGACCTATAGATCCTTTCACTAAGGTCCTTAAGGCAAGAGCTTTTGATGGGCATGTTGAAGGGTTGGGAATCAGATGTATGGCAGCAGATATAGCAGCTTAGTCTTTTAGTATAAGTGGGAGATTGTTAGAGTGTATACTAAAAGCCTAGCTTTTGGTATAAACATTTATCTAGAAATAAGAATCACATTGGTCAAATGTCTACATTTATGATAAATGTAGTTGCTCAATTAATTTATATTGTAGATAACATGGTGTGTGGTGTCACATACAGAAGATCATGTTATCGGTTCCTTATAAATTATAAACAGTAGCTCACGACCAAGATGGAAAGGAACAAACCATTGGAAGGTCGTAGTGTAATTAGGTATTAGTTTATCTTAACTATATAATTACACTAGTACACTTAGAGTGTATTGAGTAGGACCATTTGAGGTCGTTCCTTTTATCTTGACTTTATAAAAGAATAAAGACCTCAGTTATTATGGAAGTGTGTACTCTTAATCCTAATATAATAACAAGCACATATATTTGATATTTATTTCTTTAATTTATCAATGGGTGAGATTTAGTTCGATAAATCAATAAACCCGATAAGTTGGGAAATGGTATCACTTATAGTGTGTGTTGTTGATTATAGAAGGAAACTGTGTCCTAGAGATACTAGGTTGATAATGTCCTCAAGAGGAGCTCATAAGGATTGTCATGTTAAACCCTGCAGGTGGACTTAGTCCGACATGATAATAAGGTTGAGTGGTACTACTCTTGGACTTAGATATTAATTAAATGAGTTGTCAGTAACTCACTTAATTAGTGGACATTCGATATCTTAAACACAGGGAGACTAACACGCTCATAATAAGAAGGAGCCCAAAATGTAATTTGGGATTAGTGCGGTAGTTCAATAATAGTTCTTTAGTGGAATAAATTATTATTGATGAAATTAAGTTGTGTGTTCGGGGCGAACACGGGATGCTTAATTTCATCGGGAGACCAAAACCAATTCCTCCTCTCGGTCCCTATCGTAGCCTCTAGTATATAGAGATTTATACCCACCGCATACCCACCTTCTTACCCATTCAATGGGGCCGGCCAAGCTAGCTTGGAACCCAAGCTAGGGCCGGCCAAGATCAAGTGGATGAGTCATGTAGGTGGCCGGCCAAAGCTTGGGTCCCAAGCTTAGGTGGCCGGCCACTAGAATATTAAAAAGGATTTTTATTAAAATTATTTCTTATGTGGATATCATGATTTTAAAAGAGAGTTTAAAAATTAAAAAATTTTCCTTTTATAGTTTTCTACAAAAGATTAAGAGAAGAGATTAATCTCTTTCCTTATTTGTAGTTTAAAAGGATGGTTTTAATTTTTGGTAAAAACTTTCCTTATTTGTAAATCATCTACATGTTTAAAAGAGAGTTTAAAATTTGAAATCTTTCCTTATTTGTTGATTAAAGGAGGATTTTAAATTTTAAGAAAACTTTCCTTTTTAACCGTGTTTATGATTTAAAAGAAAGTTTAAAAAATTAATAATTTTCTTTTATTAGTTTCTACAAAAGATTGAGAAAAGATTTGATATCTTTTCTTATTTGTAGATTAAAAGAGATTTTAATTTTTAGAGATAACTTTATTTTTATCCACATGTTTAAAAGAAAGATTTTAATTTATTAAATTTCCTTTTTATAAACCAATCATGAAGGGATTAAATTATTGGAGAAATTTTATAAATTTCTGGAGACAAATTAGGAAGTTTTAATTAATTAAAACTCTCCTTGTTTGTAGCTTTGGTGTGGCCGGCCATGTAAATTGAGAAAAGGAAAATTGTTTTTAATTAAATAAAATTTTCTTTTTCATGGCAAAAGAATTAAGGAAGTTTTTAATTAAATTTCCTTATTTGCCAAGACCAAGGATTATAAAAGAGGGGGTAGAGAAGGCTTCATGGATAACAACCTCTATTATTTCTCTCCCTCTTTTCCTTGGTGTTGTGGCCGGCCAACCTCTCTTCCTCTCTTCCTCTTGGTGGTGGCCGAACCTTCTCTATTTGCTTGGAGCTCTTGTGGTGGCCGGATACTACTTGGAGAAAAGGAAAATTGTTTTTAATTAAATAAATTTTTCCTTTTCATGGCAAAAGAATTAAGGAAGTTTTTAATTAAATTTCCTTATTTGCCAAGACCAAGGATTATAAAAGAGAGGGTAGAGAAGGCTTCATGGATAACAACCTCTATTATTTCTCTCCCTCTTTTCCTTGGTGTTGTGGCCGGCCAACCTCTCTTCCTCTCTTCCTCTTGGTGGTGGCCGAACCTTCTCTATTTGCTTGGAGCTCTTGTGGTGGCCGGATACTACTTGGAGAAGAAGAAGAAGAAGGAGAGAAAGCTTGTATCCCTTGGAGCTTGGTTGGTGGAAAAAGATCTTCATCTTTTGGAAGCTTTGTGCTTGGCCGAAACTTGAAGAAAGGAGAAGAAGGTGCTTTGGTGGATTCTCATCTCGGAAGATCGTTGCCCACACAACGTCCGAGGTTAGAAGAGGAATACGGTAGAAGATCAAGAGGTCTTTCTAAAAGGTATAACTAGTATTTTTTCTTTCCGCATCATACTAGTTATTTTTGGAAATAATACCAAATACAAGAGGCTTACGATTCTAGTATTTCGAATATGTTTTTCGAAGTTGTGTTCTGTTGTTTTATTTTTCCTTGTGATTTGATTGTTCTTTTCGGTTAACCTAAAGTTATTTTAGGAAATTAAATATTAGATTTCTATAAAAGGTTTTGTCTAGTCGGTGGTGGTTTCTCCCATATCCAAGAAGGCCATGTGCCTCGCCACGTCAGTACTGGAAACTAATTATGGAAATTAATATTTAATGGAATTAATAACTTAAGGTGATTTGGGTCGAACGTGTTAAGTTCCGCAGGAGATCCAAGTCAAAACCTAAAAGAACAAATAGATTAAGTTTTGGATCAAACGTGTTAAGTTCCGCAGGCGATCCAAAATTTAATTTAAAAGAACACATGGTAGCTAGGAAAAGGTTCAGACCTTTGTACAAAATTTTTGTACAGTGGAACCTCTAGGCTTTCCGAGTAGCAACCAACACCTATCAGATTGGAAGTCGGAATCCTTGTAACCCACAGGGAGCAAATCATTTGCCTAGCATATAATCTCTAGTCCTTCTCAGGTGCTTTAATATATGCTCTACAACATTCCAGTGTCCCGATCCTGGGTTACTTTGAAATATGCTAACCATGCCCATGGCAAAGCAGATATTCGGTCTTGTGCACAACATAGCATACATTAGGCTTCCAACTGCCGAAGCACAAGGAACTGCCTTCATGCCCTCTATCTCCTTTGATGTCTTCGGAGACATCTCTTTAGACAAAGTTACTCCATGTCTAAAAAGTAGAAAACCTTTCTTGGAGTCTTGCATGCTAAAACGAGCTAGGATATGAAGCTCGAGATAAGCACAACATTCTTTTCTTGAGATCCCTTATTACTTTGATCCCAATAATATGTGTGCATTCTCCCAAGTCCTTCATATCGAATTGCTTGGACAATCATACCCTTACTTCCGATAACATTTTGATATTGTTTCCAACTATCAAAAATGTCATCTACGTATAATACAAGAAATACCACCACGTTTCCATCACACTTCTTGTATACACAAGACTCATCCGATTACTAAATAAATCCAAAGGTCTGGATTACTTTATTAAATCAGATGTTCCAAGACCTTGAAGCTTTGCTTCAGTCCATGATGCTCTTTGCCCTTTGCAATGAACCCCTCTGGTTGCTTCATATAGATGATTTCTTCAAGACTTCCTTTAAGAAAAGCTGTCTTGACATCCTCTTGCCAAATCTCATAATCTATATGAGCAACAATAGATAAAAGAATCCAGATAGACTTAAGCATGGCTACCGGTGAAAAGGTTTCCTCATAATCGATACCCTTTTTCAACAAACCTTGCTTTGAAAGTTTTCACCTTCCCATCTGTCCTTCTTTTTCTATTGTAGACCTAATGGCTTTTACACCATTTGATGATTCTACAAGCTCCCAAACTTTATTAGAATACATATATTCTAATTCTGTATTCATTGCTCTATGCCAAGATGCTGCATCCTTATCTTGGAGCACTTCATCATATGTCCAGGGATCAGGTTTATGTTCACCAGGGATCAAGTCCAAAGACTCTCCCAAAACATGAATCTTTCAGGTTACCTAACAACCCTCCCACTACGACGAGGCACTGTCTGCATTGTGCATCATTTGTGACACGTGTTGTAGTTTCTTGTGGTATCACATCTTGTAAGTTGGTACTAGTTTAAACGTGTCTTCTCTAATTTCTTTAAGAACAATTTTACTCATGGGCTTGTGGTTCATAACATAGTCCTCTTAAAATTGGGCATCAATGACCTTCTGATTTTTAGGACTATAAACCTCCTTTCGTTTCCTTAGGATATCCCACAAACAGACAAACTTCTATGCGTGATTCCAACTTGTCAGTATCTCCCTTTAGCACATGTGCTTGACTACCCCATATCTGAATATGACTCAGACTAGGCTTACGCTCATTCCACAATTCCATGGGAGTAGAGGGTACTGATTTGGAAGGTACCATATTCAGAATGTACACTGCTATTTCCAGAGCATATCCTTAAAACGAATTTGGTAATAACTCATCATCGATCTAACAATTTCCATAAGAGTCATGTTCCTTCATTTTGTCACACCATTCTGTTGGGGTGTACCAGGTGCAGATAATTGGGATTGAATCCCAACTTCTGATAAGTAACTCCTAAACTCTCATAAGAGGTACTTGCCACTACGATCTCACCGTAGTATCTTGATACTTTTACCTTGACATTTCTCCATATCAGCCTTGTATTCTTTGAACTCATCAAAGCACTTGGACTTGCGGTGCATCAAGTAAATGTATCCGTATCTCGAATAGTCATCTATAAAAGAGACAAAATATTTGAAATCACCTCTTGCCTGGATAGTCATAGGTCCACACAAATCAAAATGAACCAATTTCAACACATCTTTAGCTCCTTACCCCTTAAACTTAAAAAGCTTCTTGGTTATTTTTCCTTTCAAGTAAGACTCGCAGGTTGGAAAGTTTTCCACTACCAATGAACCCAAAAGTTCATCGACTATTATCCTTTGAATCCTACTCAAGTTAATATAACCTAGCCTTAGATGCCAAAGATATGATTGGTTCATTTCCGAAGGTTGCTTTCTCTTATTAGAGTTAGAAGATGTGTTATTAATTTCCATTTGTTGCATCGTGATAGTTTATTGGATTTATAAATTGCCAACCAACGTACTAGAACAGATAACTTCCCTCTTTTCTTGATAATAACTTTGTTATCAAAAAAGACAAAATATCAAGTTCTTTGAATAGTTTAGAAATTGAAATCAGGTTCTTTCTAAAACTTGGTACGTAAAGACATTTTCTCAAAATCAATGTTTTATTTCTATCAGAGGATAAACATCTCTCACTACAACAACTGCTACTTTTGCAGCGGTGCCCATGTAGGCAGTATTTTCCCTTTCATATAGTTGTCGGGTTTCTTGGAACCCCTGCAATGAATTACAGACATGATCAGTGGCTCCCGTATCTATACACCAGATACTGATAGATAACACCACTAAATATGTTTTAACAATTAATGAATAAAATACACTTTTATTGTTCTCACTTCTGAGAGGACAATCCACCTTAAAGTCCAAATTTTATTTTCAATCATTATAATTAAGACTACTAAGTCTAATCTATAGTATAACAGCTAGGGGATTGACAAACATTTGAAAACCTAAGAATCACAAAAATATTTGGTCAAGACCAACACCTCAAACTCCCTGTGATTTATGTTGATACAGTCTGACCTGGCTGCTGTTTTGATGTTGACACTGATTTAAGTTTATATCATATATTAATTAAACTCAGATTGATTACTGATCAATGTTGATAAGGTGGAAGGGAAAAGTCCAAGTATGGAAACTTGGCACGTGAAGTCAGAGAGGGATCGGTAGCTCGTTCTCTGGACCGGACGAAGTCGGAGAGGGCTCGGTAGCTCGTTCTCTGGACCGGACGAAGTCGGAGAGGGCTCGGTAGCTCGTTCTCCGGACTAGGTCAGAGAGGGCTCGGTAGCTCGTTCTCTAGACTAGAAAGGCTTTAGGGTTTAAGGGCTGGGAAGCGCCAAACCTACCTTACATAGGCATTGGATCGGTCTGTTGACCGATCCAGTGATACTATGGATATCTGATCGATCAACAGACCGATCCAGTGATACTGTGGTTATCTGATCGGTCTGGTGACCGATCAGTAACCAAACAGTAGTTTTCTGTGGGTTATCTGATCGGTCTGGTGACCGATCAGTAACCAAACAGTAATTCACTGTAAGTTATCTGATCGGTCTGTAGACCGATCAGGAAGCGATGGGATTCAGAGGACAATAGGGGATCGGTCTGTGGACCGATCCACCTATAGGCTGATCGGTTCACAGACCGATCAGAAGCCTCCCAGACCGATCAGGATATGTCCTGATCGGTCCAGAGGGCTATGGATCGGGCTATTGACCGATCCACAACACTGTCTGTTTCTCTGCAACTTCTGATTCGTCTGATTTAACTATCTTGTGTGAGCTTTTTACGTTGATGGTTGCAGGTATCATGCCAGTGCTTAAGTTCAAATTAAGGTCTATCAGAGGAATAAGACAAAGTGGTTTTTCTACTGTGTTTGGCTGCAAATGGTGCAATTGGAGCATCAACGGTTACTGGCGATCTGGCTGTGTTCTGGTTGCAATCAGCTTGACTCCTGGCTATTGGTTCAAGCTCAGAGACACCAGTGAAGACCATGGATGGTATTGATGTGAGTTCAGAGAACCAGATGAGGAGGAAAAGTGATTGGCGACGCCTAAGTTGGCAGCAGCGATTCGGTACAGGTTGCAGTGATTCGATACAGGCAAATGCAATGGAAAAGGCAGAGGCATAAGAAGAATGAGTATGAAATGTTCGATATAACAACCAAAAAAAAAGTAAAAGGAAATCTCTCGGTCGATCAAGCAAGAGTGCTGTGTGTTTTAGAGCTCTTGGCTAAGGAACTTCTTCTGGTTTGCGCTCTGCTTTCATCGTGGCTGTAAGCTTATTTTTCATACCCTTTAGCCACTAATCCCTGTAAGTCTTGTGCTTCATTAAAATGTTTTCTGTGACTTTGTGGAGAGGTTACTCCACCGAGAAGGAGAAATTCTTAGCCGGAATCTATCCGGGGTGTGATCTACCGAAAGATCAAGGGATCGTCCACCTTACGGACACGCCGAGGAGTTGGGGCAAGTTATCCCCGAACCTCGTACATACTTGTGTTAGTTGTGAGTTGTTTCTTTTCCTTGTATTAGTTTTTCTTTTGCATATTTCCGCTGTGCTAACAAACTTTTGTAAGAAGAGTGTTTAAGTTTTAGAGGAGGCTATTCACACCCCCCCTCTCTAGCCATCCGAAGGTCCTAACAAGTGGTATCAGAGCTTGGTGCTCTTCATCCGGATTAACACCCTAAAGAGCAAGAAGATGGCTATGAAGGAAGGGTTTAGCACCAATCGTCCACCCTACTTTAACGGAGCGGACTTTCAATATTGGAAGAGCCGCATGGAATATTATCTCAAGACCGACATCTCCATGTGGTTCTCTGTCAAGGAAGGGTTTACACCTCCGAAGGACGAAGAAGGTAAGGAACTTGACTCATCAAGGTGGTCCACCGAGCAAACTCGCAAAGGACAAGCTGATGCCAAGGCGGTGGTCACTCTACAATGTGGGATAGCCAAGGATCAACTCGTCAAGATAGGTCCATTCACGAGCGCAAAAGATTTGTGGAACAAGCTCATCGAGCTCCAAGAAGGAACCCGAGACTCTCGGATCGCCAAGAGAGACTTGTTCCTAAACCAACTACAAAACCTCACCATGAAGGAGAACAAGACGGTAAGTGAACTACACAGAAGGTTAAAAGAAATCATCAATGGTCTTCATTCCGTAGATGAACACGTAGAGAATCACGATCTTGTAAGGTATACTCTCAAAGCCTTTCCGAGGAATGCCTTGTGGTCATCGATGGTAGATGCCTACAAGGTCTCCAAGGACCTTTCAATTGTTAAATTAGATGAATTCTTTTGTGAAATGGAACTTCATGAACTTGCTAACAAGGGTCAAAAAGAGAAAGGTATTGCCTTAGTTGTAGGAGAAAAGAGCAAGGATGGAAGAAGGAAAAGAAGAAGGAAAAAGAGATTCCTTCATCCTCATCCTCCTCTGAGTCCGATGATGAAGGTGGATCATCATCAAGCGAGATGGCCAACTTTGTAAGGAGAATCATGAGAAGAAGCTGGAGATACAAAGGGAAAGGTAAACCTATCGATCAAAATGTTGATAAAACTAATGTTACTTGTTATGAGTGTAGCAAGAAAGGACACTATCGGAGCGAGTGTCCAAAACTCAAGAAGGAGGAAAGGGCCAAGAAGAAGAAAGCTCTCAAGGCTACTTGGGATGAATCCTCCTCAAGCTCATCGGAGGAAGAGAAGAAGGAGAAAAGCACACGTCAATTAGCGTTCATGGCAAGGGAGGAACTGGATTCCGGGAGTGATGGTGACACAAGTGACACCTCAACCGCGGCTTCATCATCTTCGGATGATGAAGAGGTAACCTCTCCGCATTTAGAGAAATGTTATAAAACTATTGCACATTTATCTACTTTGCTTAAGAAATCAAAAACTGAAGTTAAATCATTAAAAGATGAAGTAGAGCACTTGAAGGCCCTTAGGGAAGATGAGGTTGATGACCTACATCTAGAGGTCCTTGAGGATGAAAACAAAGTCTTAAAGGGTGAAGTTGAGAAACTCAAGAAAATGCTTGAAAAATTCTCAACTAGCTCTAAGACCTTAGATATGATTCTAAATGCCCAAAGGGCGGTCTACAACAAGGCTGGGTTAGGATATCAACCTAAGGAGTCTAGTTTCATTTCACTAGTGTCTAGAACCCAATTTCATAGATCACATGCTTCTAGGGTTCATGAGACTAGGAAGGTTGTGACCAAGGCATGGGTTCCTAGGTCTTTCATTGTAGATGCATTAGGTCCCAAGATTTGGGTACCTAAAACATCTATTTTTCGTGTCTTGTAGGCATTGGTCAAGGGGGAGCATCTATCAACTTGGTTTGTTGATAGTGGATGTTCCAAGCACATGATCGGAGATAAGTCACTCTTTACCACCCTTCAAAACAAAAATAGAGGTAATGTGTCATTTGGTAATAATGGTAGCCTTAAGGTTATAGGAGTTGGAGATATTCATATATCCGAATGTCTCCAAATCAAGAATGTCCTTCTAGTCAAGGGGATGACCTTTAATCTCCTAAGTGTCAGCCAATTGTGTGATACGGGTTACACAATTGAGTTCCATCCAAGTCAATGTCTAGTCAAACACGTTGACACACTTGACACGGTACTAGTAGGCACAAGGGTAGATAACATTTATCAAGTATCTTTTAAAAGTGTTACTAATGCCTCTGCTAAGTGTTTCATGTCAAAAGAAGAAGAATCATGACTTTGGCATAGGAGGTTGGCCCATGTGAACATGAAGAATATTCGAAAGCTAGCCAACAAAGGATTAGTGCGAGGTCTACCAATCATCAAGTACCAAAAGACAAAATTATGTGATGCATGTCAAAAGGGTAAGCAAACAAAAGTGTCTCATGAAGGTAAAAGCGCTGTAAGTACCTCTACTGCTTTAAATTTATTGCATATGGACTTATTTGATTGTAGTAATGTCATTTCATTGAATGGAAGTAGATATTGCTTAGTGATCATTGATGACTTTACTAGATATACATGGACTTTCTTTTTGAAAAATAAGGATCAAACCATAGATATTTTTGTTTCCTTTTGTAGAAGAACTGAAAATGAAAAATCAACAATAATTAAAACAATTATAAGTGATCATGGTGGAGAATTTCAAAATCATAGATTTTTAGAATTTTGTCAAGAAAAAGGATATAGGCATGAGTTCTCTACTCCAAGGACCCCACAACAAAATGGGGTTGTGGAGAGAAAGAATCGAGTCTTGCAAGAGGCTGCACGAAGCATGCTCAATGAGTACTCACTACCGAGCTACTTATGGGCCGAAGCTGTAAATACAGCTTGCTATGTGCAAAACCGAGTCTTGATACATAGGTTTTTAGGAAAGACTCCCCATGAACTTTGGTTTGGAAAACCCCCTACAATTAAACATCTTAGGGTGTTTGGTTGTAAGGTGTTTATCTTGAACACCAAGGATCATCTTGGAAAGTTCACGGCTAAGGCTGATGAAGGAATACTGGTCAGGTACTCTCTCATCAGCAAAGCCTATCGAGTCTACAACAATAGGACTAAATTGATTGAAGAGTCCTCGGATGTAGCATTTGAAGAAATCCCTAAATCAAATGATCAATCGAGGGATGTAGGAGAAATTTAATTTGAACTTAGAAGGCTAAGTTTGAATGATCAAAACATAGAAAGGGTCGAAATTGACTCCGATGATGATGAGCAAAGGCAAGAGATGGCTCAGTCTGATCCTTTGCCTAATACTGAGTCTTTGCCTGTGTCTAGTGAGACCACTAATGAGACACCGCCAACACCAAGGCAATCAAGGATAGTCTCTAGTCATCCCCAAGACCAGATTGTGGGAGACATCCAACAAGGGGTTAGGACTAGATCATTCTTTAGAAATGAGTCTAATGAGGTCGCCTTGATCTCAGAAATCGAACCAAAATTAGTTGATGAGGCATTGCACGATCCTGACTGGGTCATAGCTATGCAAGATGAGTTAGGTCAATTTGAAAGGAGCCAGGTGTGGGACTTAGTTCCTAGACCTAAGAAGACCACCATTATTGGAACCAAATGGGTCTTCAAAAATAAGTTAAACCAAAAGGGAGAAGTCGTAAGAAACAAGGCAAGACTTGTAGCCAAGGGCTATAGTCAAGTCGAAGGTTCGATTATGATGAGACTTATGCTCCCGTGGCCCGATTAGAGTCCATTTGTTTGATGCTAGCTTTTGCTGCACATAGAGGCTTCAAGCTCTATCAAATTGACGTTAAATCGGCCTTCTTAAATGGTTTCATTAAAGAAGAGGTCTATGTTGAACAACCACCGGGGTTTGTGAATACCGAAGCTCCAAACCACGTGTACAAGCTCAAGAAAGCTCTTTATGGACTTAAACAAGCACCTCGAGCTTGGTACGAAAGGTTGTCAACTTACTTACTAGAAAAGGGTTTTGTAAGAGGTCAAATAGATCCAACACTATTTCTGCGTAGAGATGGTGAAAACATATTTGTAGCCCAGGTGTATGTCGATGATATAATTTGTGGCTCAAATAACAAGGGCTATTTGAATGAATTTATCACTCACATGGAAAGTGAGTTTGAAATGAGTCTGGTGGGAGAATTGACATTCTTCCTTGGACTTGAAATCAAACAAACTCGAGATGACATTTATGTCCATCAGACAAAATACACTCAAGAGATGATCAAGAAATTCAAAATGAGTGATTCTAAGGAAGTATCCACTCCAATGGCGACAAACACTCGCCTTGACAATGATGAGAATGGAAAACCAGTTGATCTAACGCAATATCGAAGCATGATCGGTAGTCTTCTATATCTCACTGCTAGTCGACCGGACATACTTTTTGCTGTGGGCATGTGCGCTAGATATCAAGTCTGTGCCAAGGAATCTCATTTAATTGCAGTTAAGAGAATTCTGAGATACCTTAAGGGCACAATTAGAGTAGGTCTCTAGTACCCTCGTACTGAGTCTTTTGATTTAATAGGTTATGCCGACTCCGATTATGCTGGGTGCAAGTTGGATCGGAAAAGCACTAGTGGGGGTTGTCAATTTTTAGGTTCATCATTGGTTAGTTGGTCAAGTCGGAAGCAACATTACGTTGCTCTCTCCACGACCGAGGCTGAATACATTGCCATGGGAGAGAGTGAATCACAATTGTTGTGGATGATCAACACCCTAGAAGATTATGGGCTTTCGTATAAGGGAGTGCAAGTGTTGTGTGACAACATCAGCACAATTAACCTAACGAAAAATCCTGTCCATCATTCAAGGACCAAACACATTGAAGTGCGTCATCACTTCATTAGAGATCACGTAGCTAGGGGAGACATTGCGCTCACATATGTTGAGTCAAAGTCAAACCTAGCCGATATTTTCACCAAACCTCTTCCGGAAAATGAATTTAGTCATTTGAGGAGAGAATTGGGAATGTGTTTGGCTCAATAGGCTATTAGGACCTCATCATGATCAATAAGGACAATTCAAACAACAAGAGAAATTGGGAAATTAATTTGGGCAACTTGGGGACATCTCACACAAACTATAAGGTTTAACAAATTATTTTTGTTTGCTAGAAATGAGGTGAGATGCTAGGATCAGCCAAATTATTCAAAATATATCATGCATCCCTTGAATAATTAGGTTGAAGAGACATAAATTGAGTATGGGGAAGACCATTACATAATTCATGTGCATTTGGTTCCTAGATCTTACTCATATATTCCAACCAAGGAAACTTGGTTAGACCTTTACCTAGAAATTATGTAACTTTGGTTGATGGACTGTTTGATACCTTTGATCGATACCTTTCATGTTTTTGATTAAAACTAGGACAAGTCGTTGAAATAATGATAGCAATTTGGATATATTTTGACAAACTTGAAACTGAACATAACAAGGTCGGAAATTTCAGTGTTTGAAGCCTTGAGTTGTCTGTGTTCTTTTAAACGTCTGAAACTTTCGGGCTATAGACAATTTCAAACCATAAGAGTTCATCTTTAGGGAATAGTTATGCCTGTAGATTCTTCAGATTCTAGGTACTGAATTTGGAAGTTTCTGGACTTCTTGAGTTCTGAATTATTGAACACTTCTACGAATTTACGAATTTACGAATTTACGAATTTCAGTTATTGAAATTACTGGAGAGACCCCAGTGTCAGACGCTGATCGGTCTTCAGCCCGATCAGGAGAGGGTGGATCGGTCTGTCGACCGATCCAAAAACTCTCCAGATTTGATATCTGATCGGTCCAGGGACCGATCAGGTTCTTTTTTACGCTAGGAAGCTTAATGATCGGTCTACAGACCGATCAGGAGGTTCCCTGATCGGTCCAGGGACCGATCAGGTTAGTCTGGTACGCAGGGGCTACTGATCGTCTTCTGATCGGTCTACAGACCGATCAGGAGGTTCCCGGATCTGTCCAGGGACCGATCAGGAGGTTCCTGATATCTCCTGATCGGACAGCCGTCCGATCATTTCAACACCTGGACACCCATCTCTCTTAATTCTTCCCGATCCCTTCTCTTCTCATTTCACGCTGAAGCCCTAGCCGACACCCTCCTACACCTCAACTCTTTTCCTCTCTTTGCACGCTGAAGCCCTAGCCAAAGTCCTAGCTGAAAGATACTTCAATGGCACCAAGGTAACTCCATTCTCCCCAAGCTCTATTCATTTTGGCACTTCATTTTCATTTCTCACCATATCTGTGTACTTTGGCTTGGTTCTTAGTTGGTTGTTGGTGGCTTCCGTGCTCATCTGTTTACCACCGTCTGTGTCCCATTTTTTTTCTTTAGAAAGAAACAAGTTGGTGAGGGAACTTCTAAGTCATCAAATGAGAAATCTAAACCTAAGGCTCCCTCCCGACCTCAACCATCTATTTCTGGAAGATTTCCAAACCATCACTTTGAAGAAGCCTTTACACAAAGAACCTTCAAACTGCTTCCTTGTAGGTCTGTGGATCGAAAATTCATGGATGAATTCTGTCCATCTGTGTCAGAAATAATTGCCTATTACAAACTTGATTCTCTAGTCTACTTAGAACGGGACATCAATTACGACTTAGTATCTGAGTTTTATAATAATCTTCATCAAACTAATGATGTTAATTATAAAACTAAGGTTGCTAAGCAAACTATTGATTTCAGTTTCTTGGCTTTCTTTGATTATCTAGCTTGCTGGAGGTGTTCAGGAAATGTCTTTTCTATATATCCTGATTTACCAGACCCCTTACCTTCTCCCTTTGATGTCTCATCTGACTCCATTTATGAGTATTTCTTCGGACATCCTAGACCAGGTGGACTAGATGAGTTAGATGTTGATTTTCCTACCTTTGCAGCCCTAAGACTATCTGCCCCAGATTACATTCTCTTTAAGATTGTCACGAATTGTCTTCTGCCAATCACATCTAAACCCTTGTCAGAGATCCGACCATATCACTGCCTGATGCTTTATGGATTGCGTAGGCGTCTCGATTTTGACATCATGTCGAGCATCTACTCTTCTATCATCTCCTATAGTGAGTCTAACAGCTTCACAGTTTATATGCCTTATGGGCATATAATTACGGATTGGCTCGAGACCCTACAGATTGATGTCTCCAAGGGGAGGAACTAAGTTTAGAGATGAATGAAGTTTTGATTTTAGGGGAGAGGATAACCTTGAGGATTATTGACTTCCTTAGTGTTGTATTCATCTTAGGGGGAGGATCTTGATTCCCCTAAAATTAGGGAAATATGAGCATTTCTGATCTAAACTTAAATCGTGTTGTCAAACAACAAAAAGGGGGAGATTGTTGATACGGTCTGACCTGGCTGCTGTTTTGATGTTGACACTGATTTAAGTTTGTATCAGATATTAATTAAACCAGATTGATTACTGATCAATGTTGATTAGGTGGAAGGGAAAAGTCCAAGTATGGAAACTTGGCACGCGAAGTCAGAGAGGGCTCGGTAGCTCGTTCTCTGAACCGGACGAAGTCGAAGAGGGCTCGGTAGCTCGTTCTCCGGACTAGGTCAGAGAGGGCTCGGTAGCTCGTTCTCTGGATCGGATGAAGTCGGAGAGGGCTCGGTAGCTCGTTCTCCGGACTAGGTCAGAGAGGGCTCGGTAGCTCGTTCTCTAGACTAGAAAGGCTTTAGGGTTTAAGGGCTGGGAAGCGCCAAACCTACCTTACATAGGCATTGGATCGGTCTGTTGACCGATCCAGTGATACTATGGATATCTGATCGATCAACAGACCGATCCAGTGATACTGTGGTTATCTGATCGGTCTGGTGACCGATCAGTAACCAAACAGTAGTTCACTGTAAGTTATCTGATCGGTCTGTAGACCGATCAGGAAGCGATGGGATTCAGAGGACAATAGGGGATCGGTCTATGGACCGATCCACCTATAGGCTGATCGGTTCACAGACCGATCAAAAGCCTCCCAGACCGATCAGGATATGTCCTGAACGGTCCAGAGGGCTATGGATCGGTCTGCTGACCGATCCACAACACTGTCTGTTTCTCTGCAACTTCTGATTCGTCTGATTTAACCATCTGGTGTGAGCTTTTTACGTTGTAGGTTGCAGGTATCATGCCAGTGCTTAAGTTCAAATTAAGGTCTATCAGAGGAATAAGACAAAGTGGTTTTTCTAATGTGTTTGGCTGCAAATGGTGCAATTGGAGCATCAACGGTTACTGGCGATCTAGCTGTGTTCTGGTTGCAATCAGCTTGACTCCTGGCTATTGGTTCGAGCTCAGAGACACCAGTGAAGACCATGGATGGTATTGGTGTGAGTTCAGAGAACCAGATGAGGAGGAAAAGTGATTGGCGACGCCTGAGTTGGCAGCAGCGATTCGGTACAGGTTGCAGTGATTCGATACAGGCAAACGCAATGGAAAAGGCAGAGGCATAAGAAGGAGTATGAGATGTTCGATATAGCAACCAAAAAAAAAGTAAAAGGAAATCTCTCGGTCGATCAAGCAAGAGTGCTGTGTGTTTTTGAGCTCTTGGCTAAGGAACTTCTTCTGGTTTGCGCTCTGCTTTCATCGTGGCTGTAAGCTTATTTTTCATACCCTTTAGCCACTAATCCCTGTAAGTCTTGTGCTTCATTCAAATATTTTCTGTGACTTTGTGGAGAGGTTACTCCACCGAGAAGGAGAAATTCTTAGCCGGAATCTATCCGGGGTGTGATCTACCGAAAGATCAAGGGATTGTCCACCTTACGGACACGCCGAGGAGTAGGGGCAAGTTATCCCCGAACCTCGTACATACTTGTGTTAGTTGTGGGTTGTTTCTTTTCCTTGTATTAGTTTTTCTTTTGCATATTTCTGCTGTGCTAACAAACTTTTGTAAGAAGAGTGTTTAAGTTTTAGAGGAGGCTATTCACACCCCCCCTCTCTATCCATCCGAAGGTCCTAACAATTTATCCATTAATTTTATTGTCTTGTCAACCTATCTTTATGACAAATAAAATTAATAGTTAATCTGTCTTTGATTAAATATTTGATCAAAACTTTAGAATTTAAAATAATATTGATTTCTCAAAACAATATCATTTAAATTCACCAACACCTCTAACACCGTGAATTTTGTATGTCACATTAGTGTGGACGTATACAAAATCAAACATTTGTAAGAGGAGGGTCTTACCCATTAATTATCTTGTCAATCTTAAATTACCTCAAACACCATGAATTTTGTATGTCACATTAGTGTGGACTTATACAAAATCAAATATTTGTAAGAGGAGGTTTTACCCATTAATTTTATTATCTCGTCAACCTAACTTTATGACAAATAAAATTACCTCAAACACCATGAATTATGTATGCCACGTTAGTGTGGGCGTATACAAATTCAGGCATTTATAAGAAGGGGTTTTACCTAGCTTTATGATAAATTAATAGTTGGTATTCCTTTGGTCACACAAAACAATAGCAGTGACTCCGTTGGGGAGGATACTATTGAATGCGTCTAAGTGTATATCATTACTTGATATTTAGTCCATTAAATAGGATTATGCACATTCAGTTGGAAAGATCACATGCTCCTAAATAATTTCCTATAATCCTTCCTCTCAATCTACAAATAAGGAAAGATATCAAATCTTTTCTTAATCTTTTGTAGAAACTATAATAGGAAAAATTTAATTTTAAAACTCTCTTTTAAAATCATGAACATGGTTTCATAAAAGGAAAGTTTTATCAAAAATTAAAATTTTCCTTTCAATTTACAAATAAGGAAAGATATCAAATCTTTTCTTAATCTTTTGTAGAAACTATAAAAGGAAAGATTTAATTTTAAAACTCTCTTTTAAAATCATGAGAATGGTTTCATAAAAGGAAAGTTTTATCAAAAATTAAAATCTTCCTTTTAACTACAAATAAGGAAAGATATAAAACCTTGCACTTTATCTTTTGTAGAAAACTATAAAAGGAAAGATTTAAATTTTAAACTCTCTTTTAAAATCATGGTATCCACATAAGAAAGATTTAAAAAATAAAATCCTTTTTAATTTAATGTGGCCAGCCACACCAAGCTTGGATTCAAGCTAGGGTCGGCCACACAACTTGGCTCATCCTATTTGCTTGGCCGGCCCAAGGTCGGGTTCAAGCTTGCTTGACCGGCCACCTTAGGATGGGTATAAAGGTGGGTATAGGTGGGTATAATACTTTATAAATAAGAGACTACGATAGAGACCGAGAGGAGGAATTTATTTTGGTCTCCCGATGAAATTAAGCTTCCCGTGTTCGCCCCGAACACCCAACTTAATTTCATCAATAGTAATTTATTCTACTAAAGAATTATTATTGAATTACCGCACCAATCCCAAATTACATTTTGGACTCCTTCTTATCATAAGTGTGTTAATCTCCCTATGTTTAAAATGTCAAATGCACATTAATTAAATGAGTTACTGACAACTCACTTTAATTAATATCTTAGTCCAAGAGTAATACCACTCAATCTTATTGTCGTGTCGGATTGAGTCCACCTGCAGGATTTAACATGACAATTCTTATGAACTCCTCTTGGGGTCATTCTCAACCTAGATTACTAGGACACAGTTTCATTCTATAATCAACAACACATCATATAAATAATATCATTTCCCAACTTATCCGGCCTATTGATTTATCGAACTAAATCGCATCCTTTGATAAATCAAAGAAATAAATATTAAGTATACGTGCTTGTTATTATATCATGATTAAGAGCACACACTTCCATAATAATAAAGGTCTTGCTCTTTTATTAAGTCAGTATAAAAAGAACTTACCTTAAATGGTCCTGCTCAATACACTCATAGTGTACTAGTATAATTTATCAGTCAAGATAAACTAACACCTAATTACACTACGACTATTTCAATAGTTTGTTCATTTCCATCTCAGTCGTGAGCTACTGTTTATAATTTATAAGGAATTGATAACATTATCTTCTGTGTTTGACACCACACACTATGTTATCTACAATATAAATTAATTGAACAACTACACTTAGCTTATAAATATAGATATTTGACCAATATGATTCTTATTTCTAAGTAAATGTTTATACAAAAAGCTAGGCTTTTAGTATACAATCCAACACACGCCTAGAGAAGAAACTGGCATAACCCTATTTCACTTGGTGTACGAAGGTGAAGCAGTGGTGTCGATCAAAGTAGGGCTAGAGTTCGACCGGGTGCAGCTCTACGATGAGGAAAACGCCAATCGGCGGCTTATGAAGCTTGACTTAATAGGCGAAGTTAGAGATAAGCCCGCCATTCGACTAATAGCCTATTGGCAAAGGATGAAGTAAAAAGCTGCAACCAGAAAGTAATCCCCAGACCGTTCCAAGTCGGAGACCTAGTTTAGAGGAGAGTGAATCCGGTTGGTGATGTTACCAAATTAGAGGCACCACGAGGAGGCGCATATAAGGTCATTCGGAAGCTCATCTCTTGATCCTATTATTTACAAGATGAGAATGGATGGAATCTAGAGTGGCCTTGGAACATTAACCATCTTCAACTTTATCGAGCGACGATTATAAAATCGGGAGGCGACGAAACGCCTAAGCCAAGTGACGACTATAAACTCTCGTTATGAAATTACTGAAAGTTGAGCGACGACTATAAATTCTTATTAAGGACACCAAAGTCGAGCGATGACTATAAATTCTCATTACGAAATTATTGGAAGTCGAGCTGCGACTATAAATCCAGGACCAACATAAAATCAACCGTCGAGTGATGACTATAAACTCTAACCTTATAGAAATCAATTGTCAAATGATGACTATAAACCCTGGGCCAACAAGAAATCAATAGGCTAGCGGTGGCTATAAAATCGGGAGGCAACGAAAAGCATAAGCCGAGCGAAGGCTATAAACTCTCGTTACAAAATTATTATAAGTTGAACAATGATTATAAACTCTTGTTAAAGATTCCAAAGTCGAGCGATGGCTAAAAACTCTTGTTATGAAATAACTGAAAATCAAGCAGCGACTATAATCTCCTGTTAAAGATTCCAAAGCTTAGCGTCGGTGGGGACTCTCCCCTCCTCCGCCGGCAGTGGCCAGCAGCCATCGGCCCTGGTGAAGGGCTGCGGAAGAGGCGGCCCGACCACACAAGGAGGGAATGGTGAGCTTGATGACCACTGTCCATCTCCTTCACCGGTGCACTAGGAGGAGGAGCTTGCGGGTAGTTTCCTTCGATCAAGCAAGCTCACTGCCGCCCCACTCCACCACCACCTTGGGAATCATTGTCAAGCAAACTCAGTGGCTGTCAGATGGGAATGAAGGAGGCGTTCCAACTCTGGTGGCTAAGATGTCTACGAGCAACTGCAGCCAAGTCCAATGAGGTACACCAACTGATCTCTGTTCAACAGTTTCCCCAGCAGCAGCAGAATTTGTGCCGCCGCCCGTCAACAGCAACATCCGGCCATAGATCAAGGAAAGCACCTCTTCAGTTCACCTCACCGGCTCTCTTGTTAGATGAAGTGGTGGAACGAGAGGGAGAAGGCCACATGAAGTGCTGCGGTGACCAGCAGCTGCGAGAGAGTTGCACAAAATCTGCAGATTGGAGGAGTTGGCTGTTTTCCGGCCATCAGCAGTCTTCTGGCTTGTTTCCGGAGAACTGGGAAGGAGGGAGGATGATGTCACCTTGGGGAACGTGGTCAACTGGTCAAAGAGCAAAGAGAGGGAGATTCCAAAGTTCAAAATTCGAATTTGGGGCAAGACGTGGGAACGGACAGTTTGGGCGGCAGTTTCAGTCTCCCTCTCATTTTGGGGCTCCCTCTCATTTCTGGTGACAGATCACACTCAAACATGGTGGACTTGTGGGCCAATGAGATTAAGCTCAAGCCCAAGTAGGCCATGGGTTCTAGGCCAACCACCAGAATTGGCTCTTCTCTTCTCCAATGATGGCAACCAGCCAAATCCATCCTCCCCGAAGCTACCTCCCCGATGAAGGAGCTACCCTGCTCAACTTCTCATGCAATACGCTCCCTTGGCCATGGGAGCACATATGGAGGGGGCTAGCGGATGCAATCGGACACAGTAGACGGTCTGGTGAGGTGACAGTGTAGGTGGAGGAGGGGCTGTCCACGGTCGGAAGAGGAAGACTCAAACGGAGGGCTGCCACAATATGACTTATGGATGAAAGAAGCACCATGCGTTGGCTCTAACCTTTGTTGAACTCTATTTTTGGATCATCCCTACCTATGGAGTGTCCCTATGGCGGTGATCAGAGGATGGTCGGAGCTCCAGCCATAGTGGAGGATGGTGGGAGCTTTGTTCAGTTATTGGATTGGTTGAGATCATGGAAGGGTCAAGATCCAAACATGGTCATGCTTACCTCTACCGCTATTGGAGGGCCACTGATGAGGCCACCAATGATGGAGGAAGATCGGGTATAGTGGAGGTGTGGAGGAATAACCATGGACAGATGATTTCATGGCGACGATGATGGCATCGCATTAGCAACAGTGATGTAATGTATATTA
The DNA here is from genome assembly GCF_018446385.1 of Zingiber officinale. NCBI lineage: Eukaryota > Viridiplantae > Streptophyta > Magnoliopsida > Zingiberales > Zingiberaceae > Zingiber > Zingiber officinale. The sequence goes on along the minus strand of NC_055986.1, from coordinate 37,081,906 downwards.
GCGGCGTTTGTGAGATTATCTATTGTATGATTTTGTTTGACAATGATGTAGGTTGGTGTATCTATGCATATGTCATGCCTACAAGGTATGGCGAGACTCTACACTAATCTAGTATTTATCTGGACATGATGTGTCAGGATTGACCGTACCTTTGGCTTGTATATGTATTCTTCCATTCCATTTATTTACTTTTTATATAAAAAAAAAGCTGAGCGGCATCTATAAACCCTAGCATGCAAGAATTACAGCCGAGAAGCGGTTTTAAACCCGAGAGCAATGAAAGTCAACAATCGAGCGACAACTATAAACCCTGGATTCAAGGAGAAAGTTTCATAAGTCGAGCGGCGGCTATAAACTCTTGAACATGGATAATCAAATAGTCGAGCGTCAACTATAAACTCGAGCACGATAGCAATTCGACCGTCGAGCAGTGACTATAAACCCTTGGACTTTAAACTATAAATAGCTGAACGATGGCTAAAAATCGAGTGACTTCGCAACAATAGTCGAGCGACAACTATAAACCTGAGCACGAGGGGGAATCAAAAGTTGAGTGACAACTATTAAACCTAAACTCTAAGTTCGAAGAAGGTATTGAAAGCCGAGAGGCGATTATCAAACCTTGTGGCCGCCATCAAGATTTTCGAATAAAAATGCAAGTGTCAAAGACTCCCCACTCGACTAGGTGAATCATAACTAAGCAGAGAGGAATCTTTACATGAAAATGATGAGTGGGGAAGATACTCGACACGGTTGAATCCAATACCCTTTCTTATTTCCTACAATGGGGTACCACTCAGCCATAATTAATGGCAGATTCAAACTATTACACGAGGTGATTAAGTTATATAGAAAGAATAAAGAGGATACGAAGCAGGCAAATTTTAAAGCGCCAAACGGGGATGCATGGATTAGTACTTAGAAAAATTTACAAAGAATGTTCCACGTTATAAAATACTGGTAGAAAAGAACTATGCTAGATCAGCAACATCGTCCTCGGGGAGTGAGGCCACAAGCTCATTCTTCCGAACGGATGTAATGGAGACATCGACAGACAAGTGGCCGTCATCCTTCAACTACTAATGGTACCGTTTATGCCGAGATCGAAGAGCCATGTATGACTTGTGTTGTGTCAGTTATTAGTTAGATCCATCAAATACTGCTAGAGATTAGTGGCGATAGGTTAATTGTTGATGATCTATTCGTGGGATTATCCAGGACTTATAGAGGATATGTTGCGATATTAGGTAATCATTGATAGATTGACTAATTTGCTCCTTTTCGAGTGAACTGTAGGATGAATTCTTTGAATTGATTAGCAGAGTTATATGATCATGACATCATCAGACTTTATGGTATATCTCTGAGAATTGTATCAGGTTGAGATCCGTGATTCATTTCACGTATCTAGCAGAGTTTGTAGCAGATCATGAGTATAGATCTTGTTGTAGTAGAGGTTTTTGTTGAGGTTGCAAGGTTGTAAACATAGTCCCATATTGAAAACACATGGAAAAGATGATGGGTTTATAAGAAAAAGATATCTCCATTGGCATGAGGCCTTTTGGGTTAGAGCCCAAGAGCAAAACCATGAGGGTTTAGGCCCAAAGTGGACAATATCATGTCATTGTGGAGATATCTAAATTATTTTCGATCCTGCAATTGGTATCAGAGCCCGGACTGCCAGAAGGTTTAACCGCCGACTGTGCACAAGAGCTATGGTCTGATTGAACCATGTGAGTACAATATTGACCTCGAACAAAGAAAGTGGGGGCTCCTATGTTCGGATCAAGAGGACCAGACACCAGGCAAGAAGTCCTAGTAGGTCGGGTGGACCGAGGGGCAGGAAGTCCTAGTTGCGGCTAGGCAAGGAAGTCCTAGTAGGTCGGGTAGACCGAGGGTCAGGAAGTCCTAGTAGGTCGGGTAGACCGAGGGGCAGGAAGACCTAGTAGGTCGGGTAGACCGAGGGGCAGGAAGTCCTAGTAGGTCGAGTAGACCGAGGGGTAGGAAGACCTGGTGGGTCGAGGATCGGACGTGGGAAGTCCATGGTCCTTTGTTTGAGGGGGGGGATTGTTGGGGTTGCAAGGTTGCAAACATAGTCCCATATTGAAAACACATGGAAAAGATCATGAGTTTATAAGAAAAAGATATCTCCATTGGCATGAGACCTTTTGGGTAGAGCCCAAGAGCAAAACCATGAGGACTTAGGCCCAAAGTGGACAATATCATGTCATTGTGGAGATATCTAAATTCTTTTCGATCCTACAGTTTTCACCCTCAGATAGATGGAAAGTCGGAGCACATTATATGGATGTTAGAGGTTTGTTGATAGTGTGTGTTATGGATTTTGGAGGCAGTTGATTTACCCACAGTTGGCTAGATAGAAGGGTGGGAGTAGCGGAAGCGGGATGAGCTCATAACCCATAGATTCATCCCTTACGGTTGGAGATTTATTTTGATACTGAGGTGAATTAGAATATGAGTATGTTGTTGGTTGTTACCCTAGGATGAGGATCCCTGAGTTGAGCAGGAAATTTAGGGATCAAATTTTTTATAAGTGTGGGAGAATGTAAAATACGACACTTAACTAATAATTAAATAATAAGCGTTATGGGAGAAATAACCTTATTGGATTTTTCAGGAATTTTTAGGAATTTGTCAGGATTTAAATGGGATTTGTAGGACATGTTTAAGGGGATGAATGGATTAGGCTAAGAAAAAACCTGTTTAGAATATTGTTACAATTCCGCAAGTGCACGGATTCGTCGTCAATAATAAAGATTATCGATCCCACGAGGATTGGTTATAAGCACTAGCAATGGTTCACTTAGGATTAGCTAAACTACCGATGGTTGTAAGTTATCTAAAGAAAAGATATTAGGAAGCGGAAACGAGAGCTAGCGAAAAGTGAGCAATTAACTTGGTTTATGAAGAGTTCTAGGAGTTCGGTTTCATTGTGGTAGTATTGATGTATCACATTCTATCCTTTACTCATTGTCCATCAACATGCATTCGCCGGAAGCTAAAGCAACTATCCTTAGGTACTAAATAGAGAAGATCCCTGTGAAATCCTGTTACGGTTAACCCCTGTCATAAGGGCACCTCAGTAGATCACAAGAACGCAACTCTAATTGGTGTCCTTAAGGATAGAAATAAGGGCTTGGTTTGGTCTCTTACTTCCTTGTAGAGAAGTTGCCTCTCCTTTCAAGGAAGTACCCTAGATGTCCGTGAATGGGTTACCCCTGTCACTAGGGCCCCTCGGGTATATATGATCTAAGATACTCTCTCTACGAGGTTAGTAATTCATACACAATCAATTAATACACAACAAGACTCATGCATAGTAGTTGAAACAAAGCAAGCGAAATCATCCAATGAATAGAGGCATGAATATGAGTCTTACATCAAAATCAATCCACAACTACTCCCTAATCCTAGAACAAGGAATCTACTCCATAGACGCCGGAGAAAAACCCGAAGACATAATGTAATTAAGCATACAATTCTCGAAACACGAAGAGAGAAAGAGAAAGGGTGCTTATCCAACGACGACGAGTGATCTTCAGATCCAATCTTTTGCTTCTGGAGTTAATGTGGGGATGTAGGATTGTTGGACGGAGGTCCTGGATGGCGTGGAACGGGACCAAGGTGATTCTCCCTTTAACGGTTCGCTTCCCCCGTGGAGAAGGGTTAAAACCCTATTTATAGGCCAGGGCACGGCGCCGCGGCACGACCGTGTAGATATGGCACGACCGTGCCTTCTTCTGCTTTTGGCTGCCCTGCATGGCCATGCCAATTGGCACGACCGTGTGGATCTGGGGCTCGGCTCCTGGGACACGGTCATGTAGGATTGCACGGCCGTGCATTGCTTAGCTTCGATCGTGGGGGGCCCCGTGGAGGATTGCATGGCTATGCAAGGATCCGTCTCTGGTTGGCCGCACAACTGTGCAAGAGTTGCACGGTCGTGCACTGCTCTTCTTCTGTTTGGCCACACGGCCGTGCAAGTTTGCACGATCGTGTTCTCTGGATCGTTCCGGTGCGTCGACAATAGCTGTTTTTACTCCGAAAGTTGTCCCTGTCAACACAAAAACCAAACAAAGAGCAGATATCCGAACAAAAGAATATTTATGATAAGTATATGATAAAAGAGATGATCATGCAAAGAATATATACGTATAAAGCAAGTGAATGTATGTTAAAACATGCATAAACAATCATAATATTTACACACATCACACCCCAGACTTGAACCTTTGCTTGTCCTCAAGCAAAACACTGCAAACTATGTTTATGAGCTCCTAGCAGTGTTTCATAATCCCTAGTGCATTCGCCTAACTCTATCAACTAGTTTCATTGATAAGCACGATTGTGGAGTAACCTAAGTATGGCCTAATCTTAATTTCTTTGTGCTCGGTGTATTAAGTAACTCAAACTCTTCAAGTTTCAATTCCCTGTCCTAGTTAAGTCATCATACAATTGATCCTAATGTTCCCGGTGATAGGCATTTACCTGCCACACACTTGGTTCATTTTCCTTAAATTACACAAGGTCTCAAAGGATACTACTCGGAATCAAGAGAAACATAACATTCATTCCTCAGTAACCTAACTCGGTCTCAAAGGGGTGAATTGTTAGTTTCCACTCACGATAACTATTTTTTATCCCTTATTCAATTTTTTTTTTTGTGCTAAAGCACTAATCACAAATGCGAGATGCATATGTTGGGATTTAGATTTTTCCAAATGAGATTTCATGATCCAAGGTCATCCAGTAACTAAAATGTAAATAAGAAACCACCATGAGAATAAAAGTACTAAATAATTTGGATGAATCATAACTATTTCAAAAATATTTCTACTATTCAAGCTTAAGTACTTAAGTGTAGTGAAAATAAGATCCTTAAGGTTAGGTCAAGACTTATACCAAACTCCATACAATACTTATCTTATTTCGTGCCACTAAAGATAGACAAAAGAGATACACCAAACATACTAACACTATCTTGACAACACATGAACTAAGAAAATGCTAGTCATTTTACTATCGGACAAGTAGCAGAAAAAGTAGAAGGTTTGATGTTCTCAAATATGCCTCAAAACCTTTTTTTTATATTTTTTAAGTAAGAAAGTGCAAATGAGATGCAAATAGAAATATGAAACTAATAAAATGCGAATAAACAAAGCAGACTAATAAAATATGCAGAAAGAAAAGAAAAACTCGACTCGACTTAGGTTGTACAGACACAGCACCCCCTAGACTTAAATTTTTCATCGTCCCGATGAAATTAATGCAGTGGCAGGGGTGGGAGATAAGGAGGTCCCCGATATGTGCCGGAGGGAAATCTAGGCATACCAGGAAGATGGCCAAGGTGTTGATGATATTGATAAAGGGCATCTACTTGTTGTCTAGTAATATCCATATCATCCATAAAATTCCTCATTCTTTCCTGGTCAACCTCATAGTCCTGAACGAATTCTGACACTTGACTATGGAAATCCCTTGTAAACTGAAAATGATCCTGTACCTCCCTAAACTGGTCGTTAGATAACTTGAAATGACCCTCCAACAATCGTTGTTGGGTATTTTCTTCTCATGAAGGGAGTCTAAAGAGGTACGGAAGTGAGAAAAATCAAATCTAGAAGGTCCTGTACCATAGACAAAAGAGTGTCTAAGAGGTTTCAAATATCCGGAAGGTTGCGGGATAACGAGGGCTCTTGGTGGTACTTGGTTTCTTCTATAATGGAGGGAATAGTTTCGGGGATTAAGTCAGTAATCACCTAGTTCACGAGGTTGCGAATCGAAGTGCGCTCGGGGCAAGGAAGGGGTGATGAAAAACCATTGTTCCTAGGGAAGGCATACTCATTATCATCCCGAAATTATCTTCATTGCAAGATAAGAATCGATGTCGATCTTGTCATTACCATGAATGACCTCTAATCCATTAAGCTCACAACCAAGATTGAATGTTATTTGGGTGATCAATCCACCAGACACTATCATCCCCGAAGATGCTTTAGCTGCTCTCAACAAATTTTGTAAGAAATGAAATTCGGAATCAAAATCCACTTTATTCAACATCGCCCAAAGAGAATAGAGCTCTACCTTTCTAACCACCCCATCACTCTCTCTTCGACCAAAAATCGTTTTGCTCATCACTTGGTGAAGGTATCTAAAGGTCGGGTTTTACATGCGGGATGCCTTAGCTCTAGAGGGTTCATAAGGGTCCTTTGATCCGATTATTGACATCCAAAATTCATTCCATCTAATCTCATCATCAAATCTGTGGGCGCCACCAATAGGTAAACTAAAACAATTATTAAAATCACTAAACGTCCACTGAACTTCTTTATTCATCAACTTAAAAGTTATAACCCCTACGGTGTCATTCTCAGACGAAAATTTAACATTAATCGAGCTCAAAAATTCAAGGACTAGGCGGGGGTAAGTCGGTAAATGGGAGTACATAATATCATTTCAGTCTAAAGAACTAATCATCCAATCTACACCATCTCTAATTCCTAGCATATCCAAAGTAGTGGGATCCATATATCTAGTGCATATAATTTTTCTAGAGACAAGGATATCATATCTAGCTTTATGTTCATGATTTCTAAAAATAATATTAAACTCATTTTCATTACCTTCGTCGCGCGCCACCCTTTTTCCTTTGCCTTTTGAAGAAGAAGCCTTCACTTTGCCTTTGTCGCCTCCCGGCGCATCTCCTTCGCCAAATCCACCACTTCGTCGACAAAGTCTCTTTAAGATCTATGACATGATGTATGAACTTTGAGGAATTTTTGTAGGTGGAGATGGATCTTGAGGATGGAAGAGGAGGAAGAACAATAGGGGAGTTTCTTCTCTCTTTCCGGATTTGTGGCCTAAAGAAATGTTAGATCTAGGTGTAGATCTAAGTAAAGATGAACTTTAGAGGTGGGGATTGGGGCTTGATGAGGTGTAGTGGGGAGGAGAAAATTGTTGGCAGAGAAGGAGATGGAAATAGGGCTTTTTAGAGGGGTGGGCGGCGCATACGGGTAGAGGCACGACCGTGTCTTATAGACACGGTCGGGTAGGTAGGTTTTTCTGTACAACCTTGCCAATTGGCATCACCCCCTCTCTTCTCCCCTCGACCAAAGTCACACGACCGTGCCGGTTGGCACGACCCGCGCCTTCTTCCTCTCTGCTTTGATCGCACGACCGTGCCAATTGGCACGGCCTATGCCTCCTTTCCATTGGTCTTCTTGCACGGCCGTGCCAATTGGCACGGCTCGTGTCTTCATCCTCTATGCATAGGCCACACGGCTGTGCAAGGTTGCACGACCAATGGCCTTTGTCCCTCTGTCGACTTCGCACGACCGTGTGGGGTCACACAGTCGACTCCTTTAAGCGCACGATGACTCGTCTTTCGCCATTTTGGTTCCTATGACGCCTCCACGCCCGTGAAACGCTCACGGCCAACTCATGGAGGCTATGCACATCCTGAAAATAAATACCTAAAAATAAAGAAATAATAAAAGTACTCGACTTGAACTTACTAGAGAAATAAAATGATAAACGGAATGATGAAGTAAAATGAAAAACCCTTGGATTGCCTCCCAAGAAACGCTTGTTTTAGGTCTTTAGCTCGACCCCATTTCAGTTAGTGTGGACTAAACCCATGGAAGAATGACTCTCCTCCTAGGGTTAATGCTCCAGTCTGCACCTTTAGTTTCATTCGTGCAGGGTAAATGTACTTCTTATTGCTCGCTGAAGGGGACCTCGCTTGGAAACTGCACTCCTCGACTTTGTGTATGTTCATTTTGCTAGAATTTCCCTGAGAAGAGGGGTCGTAGTTAGAAGAATCAGATAAATCAAATTCTAACCTTTCTTTGCCGATCTCCAAGGATAACTTGTGACTTTTCACATCAATGAGAGCTCCAGCTGTGGTAAGGAATGGTCTTCCAAGAATGATCGATATCTTGGGATCCTCCTCCATATCCAGGATAATGAAATCTGTGGGAATGATGCATCCGCCTACTTCTACTGACATGTCTTCCACTATTCCCATTGGGTATCTACATGAATGGTCAGCTAATTGCAATGCCATAGTAGTCAGTTTAATGTTCTGGAGCCCTAACTTCTTACATAACGAGTACGGAAGTAGGATAACGCTGGCTCCCAAGTCACAAAAAGCTTTCTGTATGAGTTCAAACTCAATTTTACAAGGTATGGAAAAACTCCCTGGATCCTGAAGTTTCGGTGGAATATTTGTCATAAGTAGAGCGCTGCAATTTTCTGTTAATGCTACGGTCTCGAAGTCTCCCTTCTGCCTCCTGTTAGATAAAATACCCTTTAAAAATTTTGCATACTTCAGGATTTGGTGTAGTGCATCTATCAGTGGTATTTCTACGCAAATTTTCTTAATCTTCTTCAGGAATCGATTGAACTCTTCATCCTTTTGGGATGTTATCAGTTTCTGAGGGAAAGGAATTGTCTGACTTTGTGGGGGAATTTGAAGAGTTCCTTCAACTTTCTTGGTGATCTCCTCTCCATCCCTGTTCTGGATCTGATTAGGCATTAGGGGAGAGGGCTCTTCCTCTGAGTCAGGTCCTTTCTGAGTAGTGATTTGGGGGTCTCCCATAGTTTGCCCGCTCCTCAGTTCGATGCGGTTGCAATATTCCACTGGATTTATATCAAGCTTTCTTAGAAATGTTCCCTGTGCTCTTAAAAAAGACTGGGCTATCTGACTATCTTGCCTCTTCTAATGTTTTTCGAAATTTTCTAGTATTTGAGTCAATTGCTTGATCTCATTCTTCATCTCTTTTTGATCTGAGAGAGCTTCTTCGAGCATCTTTTCGATTTTGGATAGTTGTGAGGGTTGCTGTTGTTGATAAGTCCATTGTCCAGATGGGTAGCTTTGTTGCCCAGGTTGATAGCTTTGTTTTGCTGGTCCTTGGTCCTGATTATTCCTGTATGAGAAATTTGGGTGGTTCCTCCATCCAGGGTTATATGTGTTGGAGTACGGATTATTTTGCTTTTGGTTGTAACTGACTATCGCATCACATTGCTCAAGCTGGTTTATCTGTTCTTGTATTGGCCCTAAGGGGTAAGTATCTTGAGCATGATTCGTACTTCCACAAGTTTCACAAACACATACTATTGCATTGGCTATGTTGTTTCTCATGACCTCAAACTTCTTGGTTAGAGCGTCCAGCTTCGCAGACATGAGTGTGATTGCATCTACGTCGAATTTTCCTGACGCCTTTATTAGATTCCTTGAGAAAGAACCACCAGATCTTTAGGTTGCCTACTGATGATGGTTCTGTGCCACATTCTCTATGATCTCTTCAGCTTCATCAAGGCTCTTATTCATTAATGCTCCTCCTACTGCAGAATCGAGGGATACCTTCGTGTGATAGTTGATTCCATTGTAGAATGTGTGTTGAACCAACCATTTCTCAAGGTCGTGATGGGGGCACTGTCTCATCATACTTTTGAATCTGTCCCAGGCTTCAAATAATGATTCTAACTCTATCTGTTTGAAGCTTGCGATCAAATTCCTCATGTGGGCAGCTTTGCTTGGCGAGTAGAATTTGTCCAGAAATTTCTACTCGCACTACTCCCAAGACGTTATGCTGTTTGCTGGAAGAGAATTTAGCCACTTCTTGACTCTATCTTTTAGGGAGAATCCAAAAAAAAGTAACCTTACTGATTCTGGAGGGACCTCGTTCACTTTCATAGTATCGCAAATCTCGTAGAAAAGCTTTAAGTGATGGTTTGGATCATCGTGCGGTCCTCCTCCAAATTGATTCTGTTGAACCATGTGGATTACTGCAGGCTTGATTTCAAAATTGTTATCTTCGATTGGCGATCGAGTGATGCTAGACCGAACCCCTCGCGCATAAGGTGCTGCATAATCCTTCAACAGTTTGTCAGCCATCTCTGAATATTCTTGTGCTGCTTGAAATGCTTTTTGTAGGTTTCTTCTTCTCAAAAAAGTCTTATCAATCTCTGGATCGAACGGTAGAAGTTGTCCTGAAAGATTAGCTCTTCGCATGCAAAAATAAGATATGGAATATAGTAAAGAAAAGAATTGGAATAATATATTTTTTTGGCGTTTTAATAAAAATGCAGAGAATAAAGGAAAATAAAAATAAAACTATTTATCTCTGAAGTGTAGAATATTAGAAAAAGGAGTGATAAAGAACAAAAGCAAAGTATAGTCTAATCTAATATGATTTTTGCTAATGTTATAGACGCAGTCCCTAGCAACGGCGCCAAAAACTTATTATGATTCCGCAAGTGCACGGATTCGTCGTCAGTAATAAAGATTATCGATCTCACGAGAACTGGTTATAAGCACTAGCAATGATTAACTTAGGATTAGCTAAACTACCGATGGTTGTAAGTTATCTAAAGAAAAGAGATTGGGAAGTGAAAACAAGAACTAGCGAAAATAGAGTAATTAACTTGGTTTATTAAGAGTTCTAGGAGTTTGGTTTCGTTGTGGTGGTATTGATGTATCACATTTTATCCTTTACTTATTGTCCATCAACATGCAATCACCGAAAGTTAAAGCAACTATCCTTAGGTACTAAATAGAGAAGATCCCTGTGAAATCCTGTTACGGTTAACACCTGTCACTAGAGCGCTTCGGTAGATCACAAGAAAACAACTCTAATTGGTATCCTTAAGGATAGAAATAAGGGCATGGTTTGGTCTCTTACTTCCTTGTGGAGAAGTTGTCTCTCCTTTCAAGGAAGTACCCTAGATGTCCGTGAACAGAGTATCCTTGCCACTAAGGCCCCTCGGGTATACGATCTAAGATACTCTCTCTATGAGGTAAGCAATTCCTACATAATCCATTAATACGCAACAAGACTCATGCATAGTAGTTGAAACAAAGCAAGCGAAATCATTCAATGAATAGAGGCATGAATATGAGTCTTACATCAAAATCAATCCACAACTACTCCCTAATCCTAGAACAAGGAATCTATTCCATAGACACCGGAGAAAAATCCGAAGATATAATGTAATTAAGCATACAATTCTCGTAACACGAAGAGAGAAAGAGAAAGGATGCTTATCCAATGACGACAAGTGATCTTCGGATCCAATCCTTTGCTTTTGGAGTCGATGTGGGGATGTAGGATTGCTGGACGGAGGTCCTAGACGGCGTGGAACGACACCAAGGCGATTCTCCCTTTGACGACTCGCTTCCCCCGTGGAGAGGGTTAAAACCCTTTTATAGTCTAGGTCACGGTGCCGCGGCACGCCCGTGTAGATATGGCACGGCCGTGCCTTCTTCTGCTTCTGGCTACGCTGCACGGCCGTGCTAATTGGCACGACCATGTGGATCTGGGCCTCGGCTCCTGGGACACGGCCGTGTAGGATTACACGACCGTGCATTGCTTAGCTTCGGTCGTGGGGGGCACGACCGTGTAGGATTGCACGACTATGCAAGGATCTGACTCTGGTTGGCCGCACGATCATGCAAGAGTTGCACGGCCGTGCACTGCTCTTCTTCTGTTTGACCACACGACCGTGCAAGTTTGCATGGTCGCGTTCTCTGGCTCGTTCTGGTGCATCGACAATCGCTGTTTTTACTCCGAAAGTTGTTTCTGTCAACACAAAAACCAAACAAATAGCAGATATCCGAACAAAAGAGTATTTATGATGAGTATATGATAAAAGAGATAATCATGCAAAGAATATATACGTATAAAACAAGTGAATGTACGTTAAAACATGCATAAACAATCATAATATTTACGCACATCAAATATCCTTTATGAGGGAGTTGATTGAAGAGTTAACTTAGGTTTTAATTAATTAAACCTAAGTTATATATTTATATAAAAGCCTAATCTTGATTCTTCTCCCAATCCCTCTCTGTTTCCTCCTCACAGCTGAATCCCTCTCCCTCTCCCTCTCTTCACACGATCGACGTCGACGACCCTCTCATTGCTGACGCCGATCCGCCCTCTTCGGTCACGAGCGAGAAGTTGTCCCTCTCCAAGCTTCCTCGCGTTGTCACAGATGCCGCAGGACCCAATTCTGGCCTTCCCTCTGCTCTAGCTTTGATCCGCCAATTTTCCCTTTCTCCCCAACCCATCACCGAGCTTCTTCCCTCTCGAGCCACAACCTCCGTCTCTCCTCCCTTGCACGAGCTTACTTTCGACCAATAGCAAGGATGCGTCGTCACCCTCTTCCACCCCTCTGACGCCATTACCATTGGAGAGACCTGTTTCCCCGTCGCTCTCTTCGCGTTGTGATCCCGGCTAGGCGCCTCACTTCCAAATCGTTCAATCTTATGGTCCTCCTCTCCTCTAGTTTTCCATGAGTCCTCAATGTGATCGAAGGCTCCAACTGATTGAGTGCTGAGTTCGTGTTGAGATCAAACCGTAATAATCATGAACAAATCACAAAAAAGAAACTGAAGAAAAGCAACAAAATAAAACAACACCAACCAAAACAACAACCTTGCAATTATTTTGTTGGTGTTATATCTATATTGCGATCATTTTCGTTGTGTTTACTTTAAACCGTGTGAGGTGGAAGTTGCTGGAGAAGATCGCTGCTGGAACTTGCAAGACTCAACCCAAATCCAGATTCACAGACTCCTCTCCAACGAAATCAACTGGCTACCGTGATGTCAATCCAAAACAGAAGAGGGTGGTGTGGCACTAGGGCATCGGGGTGGAGGAAATTGAGAGAAGGAGGAGGATCGGCCGTGGTGGGGCATACTAGAGGGGAAAAGCGGCTTCGACAATGAGCTCGCGATGGCCAGGCCAAGGTAGTGGCGGCGACTAGCCGGGATCGCAACGCGAAGAGAGCGACGGGGAAACAGGTCTCTCCAATGGTAATGGCATCGGAAGGGTGGAAGAGGGCGACGAGGCATCCTTGCTCTTGGTCGAAAGTAAGCTCGTGCAGGGGAGGAGAGCCGGCGGCTGTGGCTCGAGAGGGAAGAAGCTCGACGATGGGTTGGGGAGAAAGGGAAAATCGGCGGATCGAAGCTAGGGCAGAGGGAAGGCCAGAATCGGGTCCTGCAGCGTCTGCGACGGTGCGAGGAAGCTCAGAGAGGGACAACTTCTCGCTCGTGACCGAAGAGGGCGGATCAGCATCAGCGATGAGAGGGTCGTCGACGTCGATTGTGCGAAAGAGAGGGAGAGGGAGAGGGATTCGGCGGTGAGGAGGAAACGGAGAGGGATTGGGAGAAGAATCAAGATTAAGTTTTTATATAAATATATAACTTATGTTTAATTAATTAAAACCTAAGTTAACTCCTCAATCAACTCCCTCATAAGGGATATTCTAAATAATCCATTCATCCCTTTAAACATGTCATACGAATCCCGTTTAAATCATGAAAAATTACTAAAAATTCCTGAAAAATCCAATAAAGTTATTTCTCCCATAACGCTTATTATTTAATTATTAGTTAAGTGTCGTATTTTACAGTGATACTACGGCAGAGGGGGCCCACCAAGGATGGGTTAAGATGGGACGAGCAGCCAACGTGAAAGTCAAAATCAAGGCGGTCAAAGGCAAGGAATCACTATGTCATCAAAGTTGGCCGAGTGGGTGGCAACGGGTCAACTGGATCGCTCGTTCGAGGGAGCGGGGAATCCCAGTAAAGCGGCTCTCTCGCTCGACCGCCTCAATACCTAGATGACTAGAGAGAGGAGAATAGATGTTCACAATTGCGATGACCCTATAAGGGCTAGTCCAATCGGACTGCCTGTCCGACCATACGAGGGACAACCTACCGAGCCGAGCGACAATGGAGAAGAACAACCTAGATCGACCGGAAGGGGAATCACGGTCGAGCGATTCCCCCGCTCAGCCAAATAGTGGGACCCCTTCACTTAGCTAATAGTATCCTTTTAAAGTTAGTACTGCTGACAGCATGACATGGTCAGTGGATAAATTATATGGCGGAAACTTCCATTGTTATGTCAGAGATTTGCACGTTCTATTAAGAAAAAGTGTTAGGGACACTTTTCTAACTTGTCTTTTCATAGGATAGTTGGGAAAGCATGCACATCCGCTACTGGAGCACTATCTAAAGGGGGTCCATGCACCGGAGGAGGTTACGTTATTTGTGATTACGCTCTTCTTGCTACAATTTTCTTTGCTCTTCACTGTTGCTAGTGACTGACTTGAGTATCGGAGGGCCAATGCTAGGGGTCCCTTTCCTGACCTGACACTGACATTCTTAGTTTTACAGAATAGAACAGAGTCTTCACGAATTCAACCATAGAGTCACATACCTAGTCAGTTGTCTTTCATAACAAAAATGCTCACAAAAGATATAATTTTCACTTCTAATTATCTTTTTATAACAAAAATGCTAAATCCTTAATCACTAGCGTCTGAAAGAAGAAGTGCTCAGACCTCTAGCTAAAGCACAAGAAAGAAAGTGGCGATCATGGCCAAAATCATCATCAAAGTTTTGCCAATAACCCTTCATATCGTAAGCGAAACTCGGAGAATTCTGCTTGAAAGGTGTCGCCATCTTCTTCAACTTCGCAACTACTTGCCTCATCAACTTCATGAGCTGATCTCCTTTTCGAGATCTCACCATTCTGTGTTGGATCAATCTTGCTCGTATCGGTGGCTTATTTATAACCAAACCGAAAATTCATTTCCTTCGAAGAGGAGTTACAATTGATCTTTAGGAAGGATTTGTGTGGACTTAAAGTTGCTTTGGATGGGCATCTAATTTATAATGCCCCACAAATCATAGGTGGAGTCGTGAGCCGAAAGAGGAATGATGGTTGTGCGAATAAGATTCTACACTTTTACGAATCAAAGTTCTTTACACTTGTGGTCGTCATACTTTGCGAGACTACTTTAGGTTCGAAGTAGAGTTTTATAAGACTTTGATAGAATCACTTTATATTTTATATTTGATTGCCAAGAAATTATCAACCAGTGCACAAAGTTAATATAGTAAAAATTCAGAGGATAAGTAAGAGGATTAGAGTTTGAATCACAGTGAAAACGATTCTGAAAGTCGAATGAGGATGATGAAGACAAACCAAAGCTTCAACTTGACTCCTCGGCTAAAGATTTGGTCAAATTAAGCACTTATTCGACACTAAGGGTGAACAGAGACAAAGAACTAAGATTGCAAGAATATGATCGGATAATGTGTCAGCTTCCAAATGTATATCATGGGCAAAATTTGCCCTAGTGCCAACTTAAAAAAAAAAAACTTCAACTAGTCAAGTAGCTAAAGACTTTCATTTGTTTTTCTTTTTGAGATCTTGTTTCTTTTCCACTGCCATTTCATGAGGTTTGTTTTAATTTGTATGGGAAAATTTTTGGTTTTATTACGTTGATTGATTACTTTTTAAAAATTATTATGTCTATAGTTTTACCTTTTTTTTAAATTTTTTTTATCACATCTTATGTTGTATATATATAATCCAGTCCCTCACGGGGCTTACCATGAATTTATAATATAATATTTTGCCACTTAAATTTAAACATATTAAAGTCATCTAATTTAGGGGTGCAAATGAGTAAAATCGCTCGTGAGTTGAGATGCTAATGAGTCACTTGAGAGCGGCTCGATCAAATTTCGACTCGAACTCGAAGTTGATCGACCTCGAGCCAAGCTTGAGCTGACTTGATTAGAAATTGAGCCAAGCTCGAACGTAATTATAACTAGATACGTGGCTCATTAAGTCAAACGAGCCCGTAATAATATATATTTTTATAATATATAATATATTAATTTATTTATTAAAAAATAGAAAAAAATAAAAAAAAATCGAGCTCAAGCCCATAATTAAATATCGAACTTAGCTCAAATTTAACTCTATAGGCTTGAGCTCGAGTCGAGCTAATATAAATCGAGTCAAGTCGAGTTTTAGCCTAAGTTGGCTCAAGCTCGGCTCGACTCATTTACAATCCTAATCTAATTGATGCATTATTGGAGTTGCTTTTGGATGTGAATATTATATATGTAAACTCATTTACCTTAAATCCACCATTTGTTATCATTAATGAATTGATAACAGATAATGAGTATCAAGCTATATATATGATCCCCGAAGAGTTAAAGGATCGATCAAGAGATTATTCCTTGCTTTCCATTTAGTGAGGATATACGACACCGAATTCCTAACCCCTTGGAAGATCCTATTTCGACTTCGACTTCATAATTTAGGATAGCAGACGATGTCTTTGAATACAGATATAGTTTAGTTACAACATAAGATTTTTCACATCTCACTATAATTTATCTAGTTTTCCCATTTTTATATCAACAAAATGATCCTACTAGAATGTTTGCTCTATTACAATTGGTATTAGAGCGAAAAATTTTCATCAATTTTATGGAGAAACCAATTTAGTATTGTGGTCGAGTTCTGAAAAGTGTTCATTTTGTGTTAGATTTTGATTTAATACTGCAAAACAATGCGTATTTATTGAAATCCATGATCAAAAATCTTTATTTTGAGTTTTTTTTTATGTTTTTCAAGCTTTTCCATTGAAAAATAGCGGCTATTTTTTTGTCGAAACATTAGGGTTTCGACGATTGACATACGACTCGGAGAACCCTAGGTCCAGTCGACCAAATCCTAGGTTCGGTCGACTGGATCCTAGGTTCGATCGACTGAATCCTAAGTTCGGTCAACCAAACTCAACCCTAAGTTCAGACCTCGATTGACATTCACGCTAGTCAATTGGTGAATAGTGGTTTTCAACGATTATGTGTAGGTTTCGATAGATTTTTCATCCACGAAAAGTATCGAAACCCTAACTATAGTCGACTGATAATGCTTGGGTCCAATGACTGCCATGTTAAGGTTTCACAATCAACTGATGCTTTGGCTCAGTCGACTGCCACTTTAAAATTAACAATTAAGTGATTCTTGAGACCTAATCTACTGCAATAGTTGTTCCTAGTCGATTATTTAGGTATAGTCAACTAGTGGCTCATAAAGCACAAATAGTAAGTTCCTAGTCAATTCATTTAGTTGCCTAATTTAGTTCAATCGATTGAAATAACGAATAGTCAACTATTATGCATAAAATCAAAGAACAGTGACTTTGCATTCCTTTCAGTCGACTATTACATTTGTAATAGATGACTATTATTTTTTTTTTTTGAAAAACATAACATATTTCAAGAATCTATTTATATATATATATGGTGTTGCATGATTGAAATAATGTTATCGTCAAAGTGAGAATCATTATTACAATTAAATACATTTTATGTAAATAGATGTATCCATACTAAAATAATTGACCTAAAGGATAATTATATTATGTCATATATATATTTAAGGTATCTCACACATAAAGACACATATTGTTGTTTCTATCATCCGTATAATATGTTGACCTCAAGGAAAACATGTTATGTAACTGACTAAAGTAGTGAGCATAATGATTAATTAATATAGGTCTTATACAATTATATATTATGTGCACATATGTTAGCACAAAATAAGACATGTGTGTGATCAACTAAGGATAATCATGAGCTATAATCTTTGGGTACCAATTAACAAATTATAAGTTAATCCAAAGATAAATAATAATGTTGTATACACTATCTTAATAAAAGGAAACTCATTTACAAGTTATTTTGTATACTTTAGCATTTAAAGTGAGTTTGTTTTATTTTTCTTTCTTTTCCTTTCAGTGAATTAAATATCTATCAACATTAATAACATCCATGTGCTCACGGGCTCAAATTTTTCCCAATGGAAAGAGCATATTGTTAGACGTTGCATCAGTTGCAATGTTAGGAAGATGAAGGGGTGTCCATTCACCTTCATTTTCCTCTATTGAAAGTCAACCATCAAAGCATCGGTTGGTAACCGATGTTTTGCTTGCTATATATGATGGCGTCCAAGAGCAATCGAGGGCAAGTGAGGAGAGCAAAAGGTGAAGAGAGGTGACGATGATCAGTGTGCGTCAAGCAAAGAAGAACATCTGAGAGGTGGGGATTTGGTTCATGAACTACGAAGCACTTTCCGATTACCTGTGATCGTGCTTCCGACAGCAACGAAGTCCGACAACTTCATCGATTTCTTCGGGAGATCACTATGAGTGATTATAGTATGATTCCATTTTTGTTTCATGCTCTCAAAGAAACCAACAATGGTATCAGAGCCATTTTTGAAATCATGTAAATCCCTGCGCGGTTGAGAAATCGCGATCGCTCATGGAGAAATCGTGAAGTTGCGATTTCTGGGATCTCTGCCAGATCCTGTTTCTGTGATTTCCACCTGGAATCACATAGTCCTCGATGGCATGCATAGAGTTGCGGTAGAAGAATGCCGATGACCGTGTTTTAATACCGATGAAAGTCGGCTGCGAGAAGAATCACGTTTGTCGCGAGATAGAAGATGAACAGTGCACGTTTTTTTATTTCAATCGATTACTCAATCGATTTATGCATTTTGAATCGATTGAGAAGGAAAATGAATCGATTAAGATCATGGCACAGTGACTTAATCGATTCATCAATCAATTGAAGAGAAAAAGAAACGGGATGAACAGTGCTTCATTTTGACGAAGCATAGTGAATTAAAAAAAAAGGCAAAATGTACCGTGCATGTTTGTTTTGTTTCTTCTCTTTCTTCACGTCTATAAACATGTTTAAAGTTTAATTGAATATATTTATTAATTAATTGAATACATAGGGAAATGTATTATTAATTAATAAATAAATATTTAATTAATTTATGGCTCAATTTATTGAAAATTGAACCAAACCAACTTGTCCAATCAAACCCAGGTCTAGCCTAAATTATTAGTTGATTTAAGCAGACTAGATTGATTCAATAATACTTAGATCTGGTTCAAATTATTTGTTAGTTTAACCAACTTGGTTTATTATTGAATTAATTGGGGTGATTTTGATTACTAAGTCGGGATGATCAAATATGATCAGATTAGTTATGTTATGTCAAATTTGATCAAAAAGATTAGATTTGTTCTAATGGGGCAGACTTAATCCAATGGGCATTGGATGAATCAAACAGACCTAAGTTTGATCAATAAGTCTGAGAATGACTCAAATGAACTTAAACAATAATAGAACATAAGTTTGAAATCTATGTCAAATTGGATTAGTTCCAATGAGGACGATAGACTAAGCTTAAGATCCGGATTCCTGATCGACCGATACAATGTATCAGTCACATGAGATTCCCCAAATAAAGAAAATTTATTTTTCTTAATTGCTTGTGTATTCTGTATATATTTGTTCTATATGTGGGAATTGAAGATGACCGATTTTTATTACTGGTCTGTCGATTTTGTACCGATATCATGATTTTCAATTCCAGAACAATATACACGATGAATGGTCGCTATGAACGACAACATGAGCTATGGGAGGAGATCAAGAAGATGGAATATGACCCGGATCACGGAGTTGGTAGGCTTATTGGTCGGCTCGATTGGTTGTTCTGGAATCTAGAGCACGAAGGGTATCCAGTCCAGGACAAAGAAAGAAGATGGGCTCTGGTTTATTCATTGTCGGAACATCTTAGGCAGATAGCATTCTAACTTTGGGATGATTCTGAAGGGCACATCTCATATTCAGAGATGTGCAGACAGTTACTTCATTTGGAATGGGGTCCTGAAGAATCTGAAGAGGATCAAGATCCCAAAGAAATGGACCTCGAAGAATCTGAGGAGGATCCGGAAATAGATCCTCAAGATTTTGAGGAGGATCCAAATCTCGTAGAATCTGAGGAGGATCCAGAAATGGATCCTGAAGATTTTGAGGAGGATCCAGAGATGGATCCCGAGGAGGATATAGAGATGGATCCCGAAGAATCAGAGGAGGATCCTCAAGAGTGTGTAGAAGATCCAAAAATGGATCTGATGGATACGTCTGAGGTTGATCCACCCATCATAGAGTCCGGGATAAACGGGATACAATTGCCCACTGCTCTAGCATTTATCCTAGTGGGAGTATTGCTAGCCTATCTATGTTACTAGTGTTCTGTTTACTGTTGTTATGTACGAATAGTGTTAGCTCATTTAGTTTTTTAGTCATATAGTAATTTCTATCGTTATGTATGACCAGAATTATATAAAGAAAAGTTATGTTATGTGTTAACTAACTTGCTCATGATTAATTCATGTGAATATGATTAGTTCATATATCCATATGATT
Organism: Zingiber officinale; assembly: GCF_018446385.1. Lineage (NCBI taxonomy): Eukaryota > Viridiplantae > Streptophyta > Magnoliopsida > Zingiberales > Zingiberaceae > Zingiber > Zingiber officinale. The sequence continues at coordinate 37,061,769 of NC_055986.1, read as the reverse complement.
AGTTCATATGAAAAATGATTAGTTTATTTTAATAATGATTCGTTCATTAGATGAGATGCGTGTAATATGATTGATCAATGTTGATTAGATTAGAACATAAAAATGATGAGTGGAAACAATGTTGTCACTTGATTTTGTAAATTAACTCTAATTTACACTGAGTCAATAAATAATTGCACATATATGAATTACACTGAAATAATAAATAATGTGTTTATTTATGTACATCATGACAACTAAAAACATTATAGCTGAACTCAATAAGGGAGAGAAATTATATGGGGATAACTACAAAATCTGGCACCTCAAGATACAATACGTTCTTCAGGAACAAGAAGTTCTAGAGGTTGTAAATCAATTCATGGAAGAACCAGCTGATGGTTCTACAGCACAGCACAGATGTGACCTTGATGCCTATAAGGCATGGAAAAGGAAAGACTCAATTGCTAAGGGAATATTGATTATTTCAATGGTGGATGACCTGGTATTTGAGTATGAGCCATTACCATCGGCTAATGCTGTCTGGGTAGCCCTTAGAGAAAAGTACAGTGGAGTTAGTCTCAGTAAGCTCTGTCAACTAACAATTAAGTTTGATAGCTATAAAAACCGTTCGAATGTTACCATGGCCCAACATCTCAGGGAGATGAGTAACATGATTCGAGAGCTTAAAACTGCTGGTCATGCGTTAACTGATGAACAATAGGTTCAAGCAGTTATCCATTCCCTTCTTGATTCTTGGGAAACGATGAAACAGAATCTGACCCACAGTGAGAGTATCAAGACTTTCATCGATGTCTCACGCCATGTTGAACTTGAAGCGGAGAGGATTGAATCCGTAAGGATTTCTGGTCAAGCTTTTATAGCTGAAGGTTCTGGTTCCAAGAATAAGAAAAGATGGTTTAAGAAAGGAAAGGGGAAAGGAAAGGAGGCTAGTATTGTTGTTGTTAAAAGCCAAATCAAGAAGAAAGGAAAGAGATATGGACAAAAACCTAAGAGCAAGTTGACCTGCTTCAAGTGTGGCAAGAAGGGCCATTTTGCCCGGGATTGTACTGAGCCTAAAAAGATAGATTCATCTCTCTATCTTCTTTCCATGAGCATCATGTTGTAAGTACAGTGTTGTTAGCTGATTCGTATCCTTTATGGATTGTAGATTTAGGAGCAACGAACCACGTAGCACGTGATCGAGCTACATATGTAGAGTATGTCGGGTACCAACTGGCAACAAATGGATATATGTAGGAAACAATACAAGAATTGAAGTCAAAGGAATTGACACTTACAAGCTCAACCTACATGGTTGGCGTACCTTGTTTCTACATGATGTCTTGTATGCTCCTGAGATTCGACGAAATCTGATTTTCGTCATTTGTCTTCTTGATTTAGGTTATTGTGTAAATTTTTATAGCCACTGTGTGGAACTTCGAATTAACTCTGTGTTAATTGGGTATGATTATGTAACAAATGATTTTATGGTTCTTGATGTAGAACCAAATAATAATGATGGTTATTTTTTAAACATTGCTCTTACTAGTAATACTGATATTAATGATGAAATTTGTCATGCTAGATTAGGACATATAGGACAAGAACGAATGAATAGATTAGCTAAGGAGGGCCTTTTAGGCACTCATGCTAAGATTAACTTGTTTATATGTGAGCATTGTCTTGCTGGAAAGGCAACTCGGAAACCATTTTAGCAAGGCTATTAGGGTTGAATCACCATTGTAATTAATTTATTCGGATATTTATGGTCTAATGAATATGAAGGCTAGAAATGAGAGTTCTTATTTCATTACATTTATTGATGATTTCACACGTTTTGATCATGTGTATTTGATTTCTCACAAATCTGAAGCATTAGATTGCTTTATTCATTACTTGAATGAAGTTGAGAATCAAATGGAACGTAAGGTTAAAACCTTACGCACTTACAGTGGAGGTGAATATTTGTCTGATCAGTTCAAGACAATATGTAATGAGAAAGAGATTATTAAACAGCTAACTATCCCTAGAACTCCACAGTAAAATGGGGTTGCTGAAAGAAGAAATAGGACTCTTCTTGAAGTAGTTAGGTCTATGATAGCGCAGGCTAATTTGCCAATCTTCTATTGGGGAGATGAATTATTAGTTACGACCTATATACTTAACAAAGTGCCTTCAAAGTCAATTCTATCTACCTCACATGAACGTTGGACAGACAGAAAGCTAGATTTCTAGAAAGCTAGTAATAAGTTAGAGTTAATTAGGTTGCAAGTTTGGTTAAGCTAAACTTTTATTAATGTTTTTAATTAAGGTTAATATTTAAAATGTTTTTCTAAAATAATTTTAAAAATGAATTTAAAATAATTTTCAAATAATTTTAGAATGGTTTTAAAAGTAATGTTTAAATGATTTTAAAAATGAATGTAGAAGAATTTCTAAAAGTATTTTAAAATAATTTTTTAAAAAATTTAAAAGAATTTTTATTAGAATTTCTAAAAGATTTTTAACATAATTTTTAATATATTTTTTAATGATTTTAAATATTTCAATTAATTTAATTTAAACGTTTAATTTATTTAATTTTAAAGTTAAGGTTAATTAATTTAATTTTAAGGTTTAGTTGATTAATTAAATTTGAAAGTTTAATTAATCTTTATTCATCTCACTGGATCTATATTTTTAACTAATGGTATTTCTATTATTTTGTGAGATGAGTTAATTAGAATTTTATTTGAAAATAATTTGACCTTATGTTAGATTCAGATTTAATCGTTAGTTAATCAAATATATATTAAATTGGACGTTTAATTTTCCTATTAATAAGTCTTGGTCTAACTAGTCTAGGATGTGGTGAGATAGCTTCGATTAATTCCACTTACCTAAGTAGACCAAGAAGGATAAGTCTTACCTCACTTGACTCTCTAGATTAAGTTTTTCTAATGTACTATCATTTCGCCCCACCTTGATACTATGTTAGATAAGAGTTAAATTATCTTTTTCAGTCTAGTCCTAACTACTCAAACGGGTAAGCTATGTTTTTAAAGTATCAACTAATTTGGAGCCTCTCTCTTAATCATATATTCTTTGTTTTATTAAGTTTAATTAAGCTTAATTAAATTTCAATTAATATTTTAACTAATTGTAGTTTAAATTTAATTTAAAATTTTAATTTTGCATTATTTAAATTAGTTAAATTATCTTTCTTTGTGTATTTAAAATTTATATTTTTTTAATTTTATATTTGTTAAATTGTTTGAATTATCATTGTTTAAAAGATTATATTTAATATTTAAATTTTTATTTATTTTTTATTTCAAATTTATTAAATTGTTTGAATTATCTTTGTTTAAAAATTTATCTTTAATATTTAACTTTTTATTAAATTTTAATTTTAAATTTGTTAAATTATTTGACTTATCTTTGTTTAAAAGATTATATTGAATATTTAAACTTTTATTAATTTTTAATTTCGAATTTATAAAATTTACTTTTGATTTTATCATAATATTTGAATTTATCCTTATATTCATATTTTCTTTATTTTTAAGTTTATATTATTAGTTGAATTTATTAGATTAGTTTTATCTATATTATTATTCTTAATATTTAAATTTTTATTAATTAAATTATCTTTATTTTAGATAGAAATTTACATTATCTAGATTATCAAATATTTTATTAAGATATTTATTAATTTTATTTAGACCTATTTTATTATTTTAAAGTTTTAAATTTAAATTTATCTTAATGTTTGGATTAATTAAATTATTAATTATTTTAAAATTTTTATCAAATAATTTATTTATATTTATATTTAAATTTATTGAATGAATTAAATCTGACTTTTCTAAATTAATTTAATTTTTAGAATTAAAAATTTTATTTTATGAATTATCAATTAAATTTTCTGATTTATTAATTAAGTTTTCTAATTTATTAATTAAGTTATTTAGATATTTAATTGATTTTTCGATGTACAATTAGTATTATTAAATTAATTAGTATTTAATTCTAAATTGTTAATTAAACTTGATTTATGCAAATCTAGATTATCATGACCCGAATTTGGAACCACCAGCCCTGGTGGGCAACAACACACACAACTGACCTCTGGTCGACTGCTCCCAACAACGCGAACCCCACTAAATTGAACAACATAGATGAACAGCAAGAGCCAATACAGAATTATAGCATCAAGGGCACCAACTCAGGATTCCACCACAAATGAAAACAACAAACTTGTTCAATTTCTACTGGAATTGATGAACGAAGGTTGAGCTTGCTGCTGGAATTTACTAGACACTGAATTCATTGGATATACTTCTGTTTTGCAACCGTATACACAGGAGTTAAAGTTGAACACTGAGGTGGATGTAGCTTCTGCCGGAGATAGATACACCCACTGAGGTTGCTGGAGTTATGCCCACCTTCGCAACCACGTCCGAAGGAAATCCACAGCAATGCTCAGTGATGGAAGAAGAAGAGACTCGTCGGAGAAGATGAAGCACCAACAACTAGTCGGAGAAGAAGATAAACACCGACGGCGCTCTCCTCTGCTGAGATGATCTGCGTTCGCAACCACGTCTGCGGGAAGAATCTCCACTGAGGAAGGGATGCCTTGCCGGAGTAGAACCACTCCGGCAAGGAAGCCCTAATTCGGAGCCGCAACACTTTGTCAAGAATCGGAGATGAGAGGACTCACAACGGCATCGGAGCAGAACCACTCCACCGGGAAGTGAACCCTAGTTGAGGTTGTCACCTTCAAAGGATCCGTTGAAGAAGCCGTCGTCCGTCGCCGGATTGGGGAAGATCGCGAGAAGAAAGGAAAGCAGGCGTCGGGGCTGCGGGGAGAAGATGACGCGAATAGTGCAAAGAACCCGGGTCAGCGAACCCTTCAATCGGTAAAGCCCTTTTATTCCTCTCTTGAACCGGACTGTTCAAGACTAAAATGAACCGCAATTGTACTGTTGAACGGGAATTGAACCAATTGAACCGGACCTAAACTTAAATTATGATTTAAGGATATTCAAATTAGATCCCTTCTTCTCCTCTAAACTTGTGGCGAATAAAACAAACAATCATGATTGGATCAACTCAATGTTCCTTCTCTTAATTATTATCTCTCTCAATTTCGACAAAGTGTAATATAATCAAATAATATATAAAATATCCATAAAATTTACCAGAATTAAAATTAAATAAAAAATAATAAAGATCCAAACTCATGAAACACACTAAAAGCATCGATTTTAAAATATAAGAGCATAGAAATATCAATAAATTACACTAAAATAATACGTCCAAATGATGATTATCAAATCTCCCATACTTATTCTTTCTCGTCTCGAGCAAGGAAACAAAATAAAAAAATAACTAAAGATGTATTTCCTTAGTAATTCTCAATCATACTTAGAAAGTTAGAAAAAAAGTTATCTAGGATTATCAAATTCCAATGACCCAAGTATTCATGGATTCAATTCATACACTGATTAACAAGCATGATTACTGTTAGGGTTGCAAGGTTGCAAACATAGTTTCACATTGAAAACACATGAAAAAGATCATGGATTTATAAGAAAAATAATATCTCCATTGGAATGAGATCTTTTGGGTAGAACCCAAGAGCAAAATCATGAGGGCTTAAGTCCAAAATGGACAATATCATGTCATTGTGGAAATATCTAAATTCTTTTTTATCCTTCAATTGGTATCAAAGCGAGGTCGCTCTTCACCGGACTAACCGCCTGAAGAAGCACGAGCCAGAGCCATGATCCAAGATCGAACCATGTAGGTGAAACATTGAACAAAGTAGGGGAGGTCCTGAGCAAGTCAAGGTGACCTAATGCTCAAGGGGAAACTTTGAGCAGGTCAAGAGTGACCCTATGCTTGAGGAAAATCCTGTGGTCCTTTATTCGAGGGGGGATTGTTGGGGTTGCAAGGTTGCAAACATAGTCTCACATTGAAAACACTTGGGAAAGATCATGAGTTTATAAGACAAATACTATCTCCATTAGAATGAGGCCTTTTGGATAATGTCCAAGAGAAAAACTATGAGGGTTTAAGCCCAAAGTGGACAATATCATATCATTATAAAGATATCTAAATTTTTTTCGATCCTTAAATAACTTTAATCCATAATGAATAACTGAGAATGATAACAGATTAAACCTCACAAGGTAAGTGATGATGACTCTCCTCTCATATTCATGTAATAGTGGAGCTCACTCAAATTACTCATGATTCATGCACTACCATATGGTTACTTTTTTTCTAATCTTAAAGACTATCATATACATAAGAATGCACAGTAAAACGATGAAGGCTTATTTATAAGGCAAACATAAATCAAAGCAAATGATAGTGTGTAAGTAAAGAAATGAGGAAGATAAAGCAAGGTAATGGAGGAAGACATGGACATAATAGAATGCTAGAAAGATGAGTATAAGAAAATAATTGTTGGTTGTTACTCGGAAAACCTAATGATTCCACTGTACAAAAATTTTATACAAAGGTTTGAACTTTTTCCTAGCTGTTGTGCAAAGAGGGGGCAATACCTCTCAACCTTTCTGAACCGCGGAAGAAGAGGAAGAGAGAAAAGAGATCGCGCGGAACAACAAGACAAAGACGCACAAAAGAGAGCAAACACCAGGAAGGAGAAGAAGAAGAGAAAGAAAAGAGTTACCGTGGTTCGGCGACTTGCCTACTCCACCTGACGACCGAAGCTTTATTAGAATTCTCTTCTACACAAGAGAATCACATCTAATGATTCTTGTGTTTTCTTATCTACAATGGGTTTACAATGATCCCTATAAATACTGCTAAACCCCCCAGACCCGGTAAAAACGTAACAGAATTTGTTATGAAAAACATAACAAAATTCTGTTATATAAAATCTTAACAGAATTTTATTACGAAAAATCTTAACAGATTTTTCTTCCATGACATCCCTTCATCCAAATATGAGCCACTCGTCAACAATCTCCACCTTGGCGAATATTCACCCCTTCGAAGAATACGAATATCTGGACAAAACTCCATCTGGATCTCTGGGTCTGGGCTTCCTTCCTCTAGCATCTAGAGATATGGATCAAGTTCAAGCAATGCTTAAACTTCTCTGTGGTCACTGGCTTTGTCAGCATATCTGCAGCATTGTCTGCAGTGTGAACCTTCTCAAGTTGAATTTCCCCGGAAGCAATCAACTCTCTGATCTTGTGAAACCTCACATCAATGTGTTTGGTTCTCGCATGATACACCTGATTCTTCGCCAAATAGATAGCACTCTGACTATCGCATAACAACTTGACTCCACCTTGCTGAACACCCAGTTCTCTGACCAACCCTGTAAGCCATAAAGCTTCCTTCGCTGCTTCAGCTGCTGCCATGTACTCGGATTCCGTAGTAGACAATGCAACAATAGATTGTATCATAGATTTCCAACAAATAGGTCCTCCTGCCACAGTGAATACGTATCCTGTAGTAGACCTCCTGTTATCTAAATCTCCTGCATAGTCTGCATCTACGTACCCAGCAACTAAAGGATCTTCCGGTTGTCTACTGAACATGATGCCATAATTAGTTGTATTTCTCAAGTATCTGAAAATCCATTTCACTGCATCCTAATGTGGTCGACCAGGATTTGAGAGAAACTTGCTTACCATACTAACTGCTTGCGCCAAATCTGGTCTCGTGCAAACCATGGCATACATCAGACAACCAACTGCACTGGCATAAGGAACCTTTGACATCTCTTGGATCTCGTCATCCGTCTTTGGACACTGTGTACTGGATAACTTGAAGTGATACGCCAGGGGTGTGTTCACCGACTTTGCATTCTTCATGTTGAACCTATCCAACACCTTCTCCACATAGCTACGTTGAGACAACCATAATCTCCTTGCAACTCTATTCCTGTGAATCTCCATCCCAAGAATCTTCTTGGCCTCTCCCAAATCTTTCATGTCAAATTCCTTGCTCAGTAGCCTCTTCAATTTGTCAACCTCTCTCATCTTCTTCGCAACAATGAGCATGTCATCTACGTATAGTAGTAAGAAAATCAGTGATTCATCTTCAAGGCCCTTCACATATATGCAGCAGTCATACTCGCATCTCCTATATCCGTTTTGAATCATGTATGAATCAAAACGTTTGTACCATTGCCTAGGAGATTGTTTCAGTCCATAGAGCGATTTCTTCAACTTACAAATCAACTGCTCTTGTCCGGACTGACTAAATCCAGTTGTGACATAAAAATCTGCTCCTCCAAATTTCCATGAAGAAATGCCGTCTTCACATCCATTTGCTCCAAATACAAATCGTGATGTGCCACCAAAGCCAATACCGCTCTAATTGACGTATGTCTTACCACTGGAGAGAAAATTTCTTCATAGTCAATCCCCTTTCTTTGTGAATACCCCTTTGCTACCAACCGAGCCTTAAACTTCACTTCTTCTCCCTCTGACATTGCTTCTTTCTTCTTGAATATCCACTTGCACCCTATAGCTTTCTCTCCTTCAGGAAGTTCCACTAGATCCCACGTTTGGTTCTTATGCAACGACTCCATCTCCTCTGCCATAGCACCCGTCCACCTGTCCTTCTCAGAGCTATGTATTGCCTCCTGAAAAGATGTAGGGTCTCCGCTACTAGTGGTAAGTGCATAAGATATCAAGTCTTCGAATCCATATCTAGTGGGTGGTTTTACGACTCGTCTCGTTCTACCACTAGCTATAGTGCGATGCTCCATGTGCTCTGAGCTAGAATCATCGAAGTCATGAGTCTCTAGCTCCACTTGCACAATATCTTTCTCTTTGTTGTTTTGTGGTGTTTCCTTTCCTTCTTCCTGAGTACGTTGTAACATAGCTTTCTCGTCAAACACCACATCTTTGTTGATCACCACCTTGTTTGCCTTAGGATCCTAAAGCTTGAAGCCTTTAACTCCTTTCTGATAGCCCAGAAAAATGCATTGCTTTGACTTTGCATCCAGCTTTGATCTTTCCTCACTAGATATATGCATATAGGTTGGACATCCAAAAACTCGAAGATGAGAGTAATCTACTTGATTCCCTGTCCATACTTCCTCTGATACTTTGCCTTCTAGTGCTGCCCTTGGTGATCTATTAATGAGATAACATGCCATGTTAACTGCTTCCGCCCAGAAATTCTTTGCAAGCCCTGCATTCAGCTTGAGACATCTGCCTTCTCAATGATTGTCCTGTTCAACCTTTCCGCTACCCCATTCTGCTGAGGTGTCCTGCGAACCGAGAAGTGCCTTATTATCCCATGCTGCTCACAGAATTCCTGAAACTTTGAATCTGTGTACTCAGTCCCATTATCTGACCTAAGGCATTTGATCTTCCTTCCGGTCTGGTTCTCTACTTCAGTTTTCCACAATTTAAACTTTGCAAAAGTTTCTGACTTGTGACGCATAAAGTATACCCATACCTTTCGTGAGAAATCATCAGTAAAACTCACAAAATACAAGTGCCCTCCACGTGATGCTACACTGGCCGGTCCCCAGAGATCCGTATGTACGTAGTCCAGAATCCCCTCCGTCTTGTTTGTTGCCGTCTTAAATTGCACTTTGCTCTGTTTCCCAAGAACACAGAATTTGCAGAATTCAAGCTTGCACGTTTTGACATCCTTCAACAAATCTCTCTTGTGAAGTTCTAGCATCCCACGTTCACCCATATGCCCTAGCCGCATATGCCACAAGACAGTACTATCTGATTCAGACTCCACCGAGGCGACTCCACCTACAACTGTAGTCCCTATCAACTTGTAGATGTTTCCTGCTACCTTTTGTCCTTTCATTACCGTCAGAGCTCCCTTGCTGACTTTCATCACCCCACTCACTGATTTGTAATTACAACCAATACCATCCAGTGTGCCTAGTGAGATCAAGTTCTTCCTTAGCTCTGGTATATATCTGATATCACATAAAGTTCTGATCACACCATCAAACATCTTGATTCTGACATTCCCTATGCCGATAACCTTGCATGATGCATCGTTTCTCATCAACACTGAACCAGAATCCACTGCCCTATAGGTGTCAAACCAATCCTTGTTTGGAGTCATGTGATATGAACATGCAGAGTCTAAAATCCATGCATCCGTCAGCTGCTCCGAACTTGACATAACTGATAGCATATCTCCATCACCGCTTTCTGAATTTTCTTCTTCAACTATGTTTGCAGACTTTGCCGAACTACTTTTGTTCTCTGCAACATATTTCTTTATCTCTGGATAATTTCTCTTGATATGACCTTTACCTCCACATTTGTAGCACGTGATCACCTTCTTCCTTCTCGACTTAGAACGAGTCTTGTTGTTGTTGTCATATCCATATCGAGATTTGCTCCTACCACGCTCTTGGTTGCTATTTACCACAAGTCCTTCTCCTTGAGAAATTTCATCGCTTGTTTTCTTCCTTTGGTGAAAACCTAACAACGCACTTGTGATCTCCTCCAATTTGAGAGTTTCCTTACCCCACATCAAAGTAGTAACCAAATTCTCGTACGTAGGAGATGAAGGTAGAGAATTCAACAGCATCAGCGCCTTGTCTTCGTCTTCGATCTTCACATCAATCCGCTTCAGATCACTTACAATCTAATTGAAAACGTTGATATACTGACTCAGATTATACTCTCTGACATTTTAAATCTGAACAATTTATATTTAAGATAGAGTTTGTTCATCAACGATTTGAACATGTAATGATTTTCTAATTTCTGCCAAATTGTCACTCGTGATTCATCGTCCATAACATGATACATCACGTCATCCGTTAGACAAAGTCTGATCGTTGTCATCGCTTTCGCTTGTAGCTCCTCACAATCTAATCTTTCCATCGCTTTTGGTTTCTTTTTGCCTAGGGCCTTCACCTTGCTTCGTCGCACTAACATATCTTTAACCCTCCTCTATCACAACCTGAAATTTTCAGTTCCGTCGAACTTTTCACCATATCAAGTTTCGCATAAGGGAATAGAGATACTAGACATGATGCCTTGACTTTGATACCATATATTGAGATGGTGCCACAATAAATGAGAACAATCGTCAAAGAAGAAACAAAAGAGGAAGAAGAATTGAGAGAGCAGGAACAACAAGACAAAGACGCACAAAAGAGAGCAAACACCAGGAAGGAGAAGAAGAAGAGAAAGAAAAGAGTTACCGTGGTTCGGCGACTTGCCTACTCCACCTGACGACCGAAGCTTTATTAGAATTCTCTTCTACACAAGAGAATCACATCTAATGATTCTTGTGTTTTCTTATCTACAATGGGTTTACAATGATCCCTATAAATACTGCTAAACCCCCCAGACCCGGTAAAAACGTAACAGAATTTGTTATGAAAAACATAACAAAATTCTGTTATATAAAATCTTAACAGAATTTTATTACGAAAAATCTTAACAGATTTTTCTTCCATGACATCCCTTCATCCAAATATGAGCCACTCGTCAACACTAGCTATCATGTGTTCTTTTAAATTAAACTTGGATTGCCTGCGGAACTTAACACGTTTGATCCAAAGTTAATTTATTTGTTCTTTTGGGTTTAGAATTGGATCTCCTGCGGAACTTAACACGTTCGATCCAAATCACCTAGGTTATTAATTCCATTAAATATTAATTTTCAAAATTGGCTTCCAGGACTGCATGGCGAGGCACATGGCCTTCTTGGATATGGGAACAACCACCACCGCCTAGACAAAGCCTTTTAAGGAAAGCTAATATTTAATTTCCTTAAATAACTTTAGGTCAACCAAAAAGAACAATCAAATCACAAGGAAAAGAAAAATAAAAGAACACAACATCGAAAACTAATTCGAAATACTAGAATCGCATGCCTCTTGTATTTGGTATTTTTACAAAGAAATAAAACTAGTATGATGCGGAAATTAAATACTAGTATACCTTTCTTTTGCAAACAAAAACCTCTAAGTCTTCTACTATATTCCTCTTCTAATCCCGGACGTTGTGTGGGCAACGATCTTCCGAGACGAGAACCACCAAGGCACCTTCTTCTTCCTTCCTTCAAGTTTCAGCCAAGCATATCTTCTAAAGGATGAAGAACTTTTTTTCACCAACCAAGCTCCAAGGGATGCAAGCTTTCTCTCCTTCTTCCTCAAGCTAGATCCGGCCACCTCCTCCAAGCTCCAAGAGATAAAGGATTTCGGCCACACAAGAGGAAGAGAGAAAAGGAGAAGGGTCGGCCACACCAAGGAAGAAAAGAGGGAGAAAATAGAATAGAGTCGTTAGCCATGAAGCCTCCTTTACCCCCTCTTTTATAATCCTTGGTCTTGGCAAATAAGGAAAATTTAATAAAAACTTCTTTAATTCTTTTGTCATTGAAAAGGAAAATTTATTTAATTAAAAACAATTTTCTTCTCATCAATTATAATAGCCGGCCATATTAAAGCTACAAACAAGGAGAGTTTTAATTAATTAAAACTTCCTAATTTGTCTCCAAAAAATTTCTCCAATAATTTTCATCCCTTCATGATTGGTTAATAAAAAGGAAATTTTATAAATTAAAATCTTTATTTTTAACATGTGGATAAAAAGAAAGTTATCTCTAAAAATTAAAATCTCTTTTAATCTACAAATAAGGAAAGATATCAAATCTTTTCTTAATCTTTTGTAGAAACTTATAAAAGAGAATATTTAATTTTTTAAACTCTCTTTTAAATCATGAACATGGTTAAAAAAGGAAAGTTTTCTTAAAATTTAAAATCCACCTTTTCAACAAATAAGGAAAGATTTCAAATTTTAAATTCTCTTTTAAACATGTGGATGATTTACAAATAAGGAAAGCTTTTACCAAAAAATTAAAACCATCCATTTAATCTACAAATAAGGAAAGAGATTAATCTCTTCTCTTAATCTTTTGTAGAAAGCTATAAAAGGAAATTTTTAATTTTTTTAAACTCTCTTTTAAAAACATGATATCCACATAAGAAATAGTTTTAATAAAAATCCTTTTTAATATTCTAGTGGTCGGCCACCTAACCTTGGGACCCAAGCTTTGGCCGGCCACCAACTTGGTGTTGGAATGTATACTGAAAGCCTAAGCTTTTGTAAACATTTATTTTGAATAAAGAATCACATTTGGTCAAATTGTCTACATTTAGTTGTAGTTGTTCAATTAATTTATATTGTAGATAACATAGTATGTGGTGCCACATACAGAAGAGGATGTTCTCAGTACCTTATAAATTATAAACAGTAGCTCACGACCAAAATGGAAAGGAACAAACCATTAGAAGGTCGTAGTGTAATTAGGTATAAGTTTATCTTGACTATATAATTACACTAGTATACTTAGAGTGTATTGAGTAGGACCATTAGAGGTCGTTTCTTTTATACTGACTTTATAAATGAACAAAGACCTCAGTTATTATGGAAGTGTGTACTCTTAATCCTAATATAATAACAAGCACATATATTTGATATTTATTTCTTTAATTTATCAATGGGTGAGATTTAGTTCGATAAATCAATAAGCTCGATAAATTGGGAAATGATATTACTTATAGTGTGTGTTGTTGATTATAGAAGGAAACTGTGTCCTAGTAATCTAGGTTGATAATGTCCCCAAGATGAGCTCATAAAGATTGTCATGTTAAACCCTGCAGGTGGACTTAGTCCGACATGACGATAAGGTTGAGTGGTACTATTCTTAGATTAAGATATTAATTAAATGAGTTGTCAGTAACTCACTTAATTAGTGGACATTCGATATCTTAAACACAGGGAGACTAACACACTCATAATAAGAAGGAGCCCAAAAATATAATTTGGGATTGGTGCGGTAGTTCAATAATAGTTCTCTAGTGGAATGAATTATTATTGATAAAATTAAGTTGTGTGTTCGGGGCGAACATGGGATGCTTAATTTTATCGGGAGACCAAAACCAATTCCTCCTCTTGGTCCCTATCGTAGCCTCTTAATTATAGAGTACTATACCCACCTATACCCACCTAAAGGGGGTCGGCCAAGCTAGCTTGGGGATCAAGCTAGGGCCGGCCTAAGCATGGTTTATGGGTGGTCGGCCCTAGCTTGAACCCAAGCTAAAGGGGGTCATCCCTAATGAAATTAAAAAAGAATTTTTATTTTTATTTTTCTTATGTGGAAGATATAATTTATTGGAGAGAATTAAAATTAAAATATCTTTTCTACAAAATATTAAGAAAATAGATTAGATCTCTTTCCTTATTTGTAGATAGGAAAGATATTTTATTTTTTCTCTGAAAATTATTCACATGTTGAAAAATTAAAATTATAGAAATTTCTTTTTATTAACCATGAAGGGATTTTTGAAGAGAAATTTTATTTTTTAAATTTTCGGAAACAAATTAGGAAGTTTTATTTTGTTGATTGAAACTCTCCTAATTTGTCCTTTTGATTGTGGCCAGCCATTGTATGGATAAAGAGGAAGTTTTATTTAATTCTTCCCAATTAATTCATGTCAAGGAAAGTTAAGGAAATTTTATTATAATTAAATTTCCTTATTTGCCAAAGCTAAGGAATATAAAAGAGGAGGTTGGGGTGCCTTCACAAGACACAACTTCTATTATTCTTCTCCCTCTTTTCTTCCTTGGTGTGGCCGACCCCTTCAAGCTTTCTCTTCTCCTTGTTGTGGCCGAACCTCTTCTTCCTTTTGGAGATCAAGTTGTGGCCGGATATAAGCTTGGAGAAGAAGGAGAGAAAGCTTATATCCCTTGGAGCATTGGTGGTGTTTTTTCTTCATCCTTGGAGGTGCACTTGAGTTGGCCGAATCTTACAAGGAGGAGAAGAAGGTGTTTTGGTGGTTTCTCATCTAGGAAGATCGTTGCTCACACAACGTCCGAGGTTAGAAGAGGAATACGGTAGAAGATCAAGAGGTTTTTCTAAAAGGTATAACTAGTATTTTTCCTTTCCGCATCATACTAGTTATTTTAGGAAATAATACCAAATACAAGAGGCATACGGTTTTAGTGTTTCGAATTTGCTTTCGATGTAGTGTTCTTTTGTTTGTTATTTTCCTTGTGATTTGATTGTTCTTTTTGGTTGACCTAAAGTTATTTTAGGAAATTAAATATTAGCTTTCCTTAAAAGGTTTTGTCTAGTCGGTGGTGGTTGCTCCCATATCCAAGAAGGCCATGTGCCTCGCCACGTCAGTACTGGGAACCAATTATGGAAATTAATATTTAATGAAATTATTAACTTAGGTGATTTGGATCGAACGTGTTAAGTTCCGCAGGAGATCCAAGTCAAAACCTAAAAGAACAAATAGATTAAATTTGGATCAAACGTGTTAAGTTCCGCAGGCGATCCAAATTTAATTTAAAAGAACACATGGTAGCTAGGAAAAAGGTTCGGACCTTTGTACAAAATTTTTGTACAGTGGAACCATTAGGTTTTCCGAGTAGCAACCAACAATTGGTATCAGAGCTAGGGTTTTGCCTCTGTGTATTTGGTATTAGTTTAATTATGCACATGTCATACATAATTTAGGCAGGTTATTAGTAGGATGTGCTAACTTTGTGGATGCAGGATCCAACTAGTATGACTTTTAGTTATTATGTGTGTGATTGAACTCTTGGACATGCCAAGGGCATTTATATGTGTGTGCATGATTGTATTATAAAATACAGCAAGAGCTGTATTTAGTTTTTATTAGGATTTTATTTTTGATCTAGTTACATGTACATTCCTTTTATGGAATATAGGATCGATGGATGTAAATTTTTATTTTATGTTCGATCTAGTTTACATGTACATTCCTTCGAGGAATATAGGATCGAAAAATGTAAAATTCTATTTATGTCGCGAATCGAATCTTGCAAGGCGTGGAACCTTTTTGAGGACCAGAGGCGCAGCGGAACAAGGAGCAAGATGGATGCGACAGCTAGACCCGGTGGCGGTGGCCAAATATGGCAGCAGCTTGGGATGACAACACACGGAGGACAACCATAGATAAAAGGCATAATAGTTAAAAATTAGATTTTCTATTTATTGCTTTTATATTGTGCTGTGTGTGCATGTTAGTATACATGTTTAGTAGGCTAGCATAGTTAAAATTCCTCATTTATAAATAACTAAGTGGGAGAGGGATTTTAAATAAATTCCACGGTCTCCATTACTGGTTTGTAAGTGATGCAAACAAGCTTGCGCGTTGGCTCTGAGTGCCTTCCTCCATATCGGATGAGCTTGTTTGTGGATCACTAGAACAAACTTCCATTTAGGATGACTATAGGAAATTAATTAAGAGCGTGTGATCTTCCCCATCGGAAGGGGCACAATCTTATTAATGGACTTAGTGTCAAGTAATGGTATACACTTAGGCACGTCTAATAGTATCCTCCCCATCGGAGTCACTGCTATTATTTGTGTGACCAAAGGATACCAACTATTAATTTTATTTGTCAAAAAGTTAGGTTGACAAGATAATAAAATTAATGGGTTAAAACCCTCCTTTTACAAATGCTAAATTTGTATACGTCCACACTATCGTGGCATACAATATTCGCGGTGTTTTGAGGTGTTAGTTAATTTAAAATAGTATTGTTTGAGGAATCAATATTATTCTAAATTTAGAGTTCTGACCAAAAGTTATTTGTGATTCTTAGGATGACTTTCAACCCACTGTCCATCATACTACAATAGAATAGACTTACTGGTCCTAACTACATAGATTGGAAAAGGAACCTGGACATCGTTCTTATTGCTGAAAGCTATAAGTTTGTACTGACTGAGCCTTGTCCTGATGCACTCACTGGTGAATCTACCCAAGAGGAGATTGAATATCATAGGAAATGGGTAAAGGCAGATGAGATGGCGCGGTGTTACATTTTGGCTTCAATGTCAAATGTATTACAACATCAGCATCAAGATTTACCAACAGCTTATGATATTATGAACAATCTCAAGGAACTCTTTGGTCATCAGGATCGGGCTTCTAGACAAGAAGCCATGAGAAAGATAATGACAGCCACCATGCAAGAGGGTACTCCTGTGAGGGATCATATCCTAAAGATGATGGCATCCTTGGAGGAGAAATTGATGGGAAAACCCAGATCGATATGATCCTCCAAACACTACCTAGAAGTTTTGAGCAATTCTGCCTGAATTACAATATGAACAAAAGGGTATATTCATTGGCAGAACTACTGACAGAACTTCAGGCAGCAGAAGGTTTGTTTCGTCACAATTCTCATATTCACTATGCTGAAAATGGTTCTACTTCTAAATCGAAAGGAAAGAAGAAGAAGAAACAAGTTGGTTCAGTAAAGAAAGTGAATAAATCTCAGAGTACAGGACCTAAAGCTGGAATGAAGAAGCCGAAGGGCAAGTGCTTCATTTGCAAGCAGTCAGGGCATTGGAAGGCGGATTGTCCTCGTAGGAATCAGAACAACAAAGGTATATCTCATGCTCTAGTTGTTGAAACATGTTTAGCGGTGTTATCTACCAGCACCTGGTGTGTAGATACGGGAGCCACTGATCATGTCTGCAATTCCTTGTAGGGGTTCCAAGAAACCCGACGACTATCTGAAGGAGAGATTACCGTCTACATGGGCAATGTTACTAAGGTGGCGGCTGTTGCAGTGGGAGACGTCTACTTATCTTTTAATAGATATAGAAATTTTGTTTTAAGAAATTGTCTTTATGTACCCAGTTTTAGAAAAAATTTAATTTCAGTTTCTAAACTGTTTCTAGATGGATATTCAGTGTCCTTTAGTAACAATGTAGTTATTAAGAGAAATAAAGTGATTATCTGTTCTGGTGCATTAGTTGGCAATTTGTATACTTTAAATCCAATTTCTCCCACAAAGCAAAACATGGAAATTTATAACTCATCTTCTAACTCTAATAAGAGAAAAGAACCTTCGGAAATGAACCAAGCATATCTTTGGCATCTAAGGCTTGGTCATATTAACTTAAGTAGGATTCAGAGGCTTATAGCCGATGAACTTTTGAGTTCATTAGAGTTGGAAAATTTCCCAACTTGTGAATCTTGCTTGGAAGGTAAAATGACCAAAAGGCCTTTCAAGGGCAAGGGGTATAGAGCCAAAGAAGTGTTAGAATTGGTTCATTCTGATTTGTGTGGTCCTATGTCTGTCCAGACAAGAGGTGGTTTTGAATATTTTGTCTCTTTCATAGATGATTATTCAAGATACGGATACATTTACCTAATGCTCCGCAAGTCCGAGTGCTTTGATAAGTTCAAAGAATACAAGGCTGATGTGGAGAAACGACTAGGTAAAAGTATCAAGACACTACGGTCTGATCGTGGTGGCGAATACCTCTTAGGAGAGTTTAGGAATTACTTATCAGAGGTCGAGATTCAATCCCAACTGTCTGCACCTGGTACACCCCAACAGAATGGTGTGGCAGAACGAAGGAATTGGACTCTTATGGAGATGGTTAGATCGATGATGAGTTATTCAGAATTACCAAATTCGTTTTGGGGATACACTCTGGAAACAGCAGTGTACATTCTGAACTTAGTACCTTCTAAATCAGTTTCTTCTACTCCCACAGAATTATGGAATGGGCGAAAGCCCAGTCTAAGACATATTCGGATTTGGGGTAGTCCAGCACATGTGCTGAAACCAGATGCTGATAAGTTAGAATCTCATACAGAAGTTCGCGTGTTTGTGGGGTATCCCAAAGGAACGAAAGGTGGTTTATTTTATAGTCCTAAAGACCAAAAGGTCATTGTTAGCACCAATGCCCAGTTTTTAGAAGAAGACTATATAATGGATCACAAGCCCAGTAGCAAAGTTATTTTAGAAGAACTTAGAGAGGATACGTCTACTTCAGTACCAACAGTACAAGATGAAGTACCACAAGAGACTGCAACACGTGTCACACATGATACACAACCACAGACAGTGCCTCGTCGTAGTGGAAGGGTTGTAAGGCAGCCTGAAAGATTCATGTTTTTGGGAGAGTCTTCGGACTTGATCCCGGGTAAACATGAACCTGATCCCCGAACATATGACGAAGCACTCCAAGATATAGATGCAGCATCTTGGCAAAAGGCAATGAATTCTGAAATAGAGTCTATGTACTCTAATAAGGTCTGGGAGCTTGTAGAACCACCTGATGGTGTAAAAGCCGTTGGATGCAAGTGGATCTACAAAAGGAAAAGAGGGACAGACGGGAAGGTAGAAACCTTCAAAGCTAGGCTTGTTGCGAAAGGGTACACTCAGAAAGAGGGAATCGACTATGAGGAAACCTTTTCACCGGTAGCCATGCTTAAGTATATCCGGATACTTTTATCCATTGCTGCTCATATGGATTATGAGATTTGGCAAATGAATGTCAAGACAGCTTTCCTTAATGGAAGTCTTGAAGAGAACATCCATATGAAGCAACTAGAAGGGTTTATTGAAAAAGGCAAAGAGCATCTAGTGTGCAATCTCAATCGGTCCATTTATGGACTAAAGCAAGCTTCAAGGTCTTGGAACATCCGGTTTAATGAAGTAATCCAGTCATATGGATTTATTCAGTGTCCGGATGAGTCTTGTGTATACAAGAAGTGTAACGGAAACGTGATGGTATTTCTTGTACTATACGTAGATGATATTTTGTTAATTGGCAACAATGTCAAGGTATTATCGGACGTAAGGGTATGGTTGTCAAAACAATTTGATATGAAGGACTTAGGAGATTGTGCACACATTCTTGGGATCAAAGTTATAAGGGATCGCAAGAAAAGAATGTTGTGTCTGTCCCAAGCTTCATACATAGATACAATCCTTGCTCGTTTTAGCATGCAAGATTCCAAGAAAGGTTTCTTACCTTTTAAGCATGGAGTAGCTCTATCTAAAGAGATGTCTTCGAAGACATCAAAGGAGATAGAGGACATGAAAGCAGTTCCTTATGCTTCGGCTGTAGGAAGCCTAATGTATGCAATGTTATATATGAGACCTGATATCTGTTTTGCCGTGGGCATAGTTAGCAGATATCAGAGTAACCCTGGACAAGGACATTGGACTGCAGTAAAGCATATATTAAAGTACCTGAGAAGGACTAGAGATTATATGCTAGTTTACCAAGCAGATGATTTGCTCCCTGTGGGTTACACGGATTCAGATTTCCAATCAGATAGGGACAACAGTAAGTCTACATCAGGCTATGTGTTTACTTTGGGAGGTGGAGCCATTGCATGGAGGAGTGTTAAGCAGAAATGCGTTTCAGACTCAACCATGGAAGCTGAGTATGTAGCAGCCTCTGAGGCGGCTAAAGAAGCAGTATGACTCAGGAACTTTCTAATGGACTTAGATGTGATTCCTGGTTTGCCCAAAATCATCACAATTTATTGTGATAATAGCGGTGCAGTTGCAAACTCGAAGGAACCACGAGCCCATAAGGCAAGTAAACATATAGAGCGCAAGTACCACCTGATACGAGATATCGTGAAGCGAGGAGAAGTTGTCATCGCCAAAATTGCATCAGCAGATAACCTGGCAGATCTTTTCACTAAGGCCCTTCCGGCGAAAGCTTTCGATCGGCATGTGGAGGGAATGGGAATCAGATGTATGGCAGAAGATATGACAGCTTAGTCATTAGTATAAGTGGGTGATTGTTGGAATGTATACTGAAAGCCTAAGCTTTTGTAAACATTTATTTTGAATAAAGAATCACATTTGGTTAAATTGTCTACATTTAGTTGTAGTTGTTCAATTAGTTTATATTGTAGATAACATAGTATGTGGTGTCACATACAGAAGAGGATGTTATCAGTACCTTATAAATTATAAACAGTAGCTCACGACCAAAATGGAAAGGAACAAACCATTAGAAGGTCGTAGTGTAATTAGGTATAAGTTTATCTTGACTATATAATTACACTAGTACACTTAGAGTGTATTGAGTAGGACCATTAGAGGTCATTTGTTTTATACTGACTTTATAAAGGAACAAAGACCTTAGTTATTATGGAAGTGTGTACTCTTAATCCTAATATAATAACAAGCACATATATTTGATATTTATTTCTTTAATTTATCAATGGGTGAGATTTAGTTCGATAAATCAATAAGCTCGATAAGTTAGGAAATAATATTACTTATAGTGTGTATTGTTGATTATAGAAGGAAACTGTGTCCTAGTAATCTAGGTTGATAATGTCCCCAAGATGAGCTCATAAAGATTGTCATGTTAAACCCTGCAGGTGGACTTAGTCCGACATGACGATAAGGTTGAGTGGTACAATTCTTAGATTAAGATATTAATTAAATGAGTTGTCAGTAACTCACTTAATTAGTGGACATTCGACATCTTAAACACAGGGAGACTAACACACTCATAATAAGAAGGAGCCCAAAAATGTAATTTGGGATTGGTGCGGTAGTTCAATAATAGTTCTCTAGTGGAATGAATTATTATTGATAAAATTAAGTTGTGTGTTCGGGGCGAACATGGAATGCTTAATTTTATCGGGAGACTAAAACCAATTCCTCCTCTCGGTCTCTATCGTAACCTCTTAATTATAGAGTACTATACCCACCTTCTATACCCACCTAAAGGGGGCCGGCCAAACTAGCTTGGGGATCAAGCTAGGGCCGGCCTAAGCATGGTTTATGGGTGGCCGACCCTAGCTTGAACCCAAGCTAAAGGGGGCCGGCCCTAATGAAATTAAAAAAGAATTTTTATTTTTATTTTTATTTTTCTTATGTGGAAGATATAATTTATTGGAGAGAATTAAAATTAAAATATCTCTTCTATAAAAGATTAAAAAAAGAGATTAGATCTCTTTCCTTATTTGTAGATAGGAAAGATATTTTATTTTTTCTCTGAAAATTATTCACATGTTGAAAAATTAAAATTATAGAAAATTCTTTTTATTAACCATGAAGGGATTTTTGAAGAGAAATTTTATTTTTTTAAATTTCCGGAAACAAATTAGGAAGTTTTATTTTGTTGATTGAAACTCTCCTAATTTGTCCTTTTGATTGTGGCCGGCCATTGTATGGATAAAGAGGAAGTTTTATTTAATTCTTCCCAATTAATTCATGTCAAGGAAAGTTAAGGAAATTTTATTATAATTAAATTTCCTTATTTGCCAAAGCTAAGGAATATAAAAGAGGGGGTTGGGGTGCCTTCACAAGACACAACTTCTATTATTCTTCTCCCTCTTTTCTTCCTTGGTGTGGCCGGCCCCTTCAAGCTTTCTCTTCTCCTTGTTGTGGCCGAACCTCTTCTTCCTTTTGGAGATCAAGTTGTGGCCGGATACAAGCTTGGAGAAGAAGGAGAGAAAGCTTATATCCCTTGGAGCATTGGTGGTGTTTTTTCTTCATCCTTGGAGGTGCACTTGAGTTGGCCGAATCTTACAAGGAGGAGAAGAAGGTGTTTTGGTGGTTTCTCATCTCGGAAGATCGTTGCCCACACAACGTCCGAGGTTAGAAGAGGAATACGGTAGAAGATCAAGAGGTTTTTCTAAAAGGTATAACTAGTATTTTTCCTTTCCACATCATACTAGTTATTTTAGGAAATAATACCAAATACAAGAGGCATACTATTTTAGTATTTCGAATTTGCTTTCGATGTAGTGTTCTTTTGTTTGTTCTTTTCCTTGTGATTTGATTGTTCTTTTTGGTTGACCTAAAGTTATTTTAGGAAATTAAATATTAGCTTTCCTTAAAAGGTTTTGTCTAGTCGGTGGTGGTTGCTCCTATATCCAAGAAGGTCATGTGCCTCGCCACGTCAGTACTAGGAACCAATTATGGAAATTAATATTTAATGGAATTAGTAACTTAGGTGATTTGGATCGAACGTGTTAAGTTCCGCAGGAGATCCAAGTCAAAACCTAAAAGAACAAATAGATTAAATTTGGATCAAACGTGTTAAGTTCCGCAGGCAATCCAAGTTTAATTTAAAAGAACACATGGTAGCTAGGAAAAAGGTTCGGACCTTTGTACAAAATTTTTGTACAGTGGAACCATTAGGTTTTCCGAGTAGCAACCAACACTTGGCTCATCCATTTGGTCTTGGCCGGCCCTAGCTTGGGTTTCAAGCTAGCTTGGTCGACCCTATTTGATGGGTAAGAAGGTAGGTATGTGGTGGGTATAAATCTCTATATACAAGATGCTACGATAGGGACCGAGAGGAGAAATTGGTTTTGGTCTCCCGATGAAATTAAGCTTCCCGTGTTCGCCCCGAACACACAACTTAATTTCATCAATAATAATTCATTCCACTAAAGAACTATTATTGAACTACCGCACCAATCCCAAATTACATTTTGGGCTCCTTCTTATTATGAGTGTGTTAATCTCCCTGTGTTTAAGATGTCGAATGTCCACTAATTAAGTGAGTTACTGACAACTCATTTAATTAATATCTTAGTCCAAGAGTAGTACCACTCAACCTTCTCATCATGTCGGACTAAGTCCACCTGCAGGGTTTAACATGATAATCCTTATGAGCTCCTCTTGGGGACATTTTCAACCTAGATCACTAAGACACAGTTTCCTTTTATAATCAACAACACACACTATAAGTGATATCATTTCCCAACTTATCAGGCTTATTGATTTATCGAACTAAATCTCACCCAATGATAAATTAAAGAAATAAATATCAAATATATGTACTTGTTATTATATTAGGATTAAGAGCACACACTTCCATAATAACTGAGGTCTTTGTTCCTTTATAAAGGCAGTATAAAAGAAACGACCTCTAATGGTCCTACTCAATACACTCTAAGTGTACTAGTGTAATTATATAGTTAAGATAAACTAATACATAATTATACTACGACCTTCCAATGGTTTGTTCCTTTCCATCTTGGTTGTGAGCTACTGTTTATTATTTATAAGGTACTGATAACATGATCCTCTGTGTGTGACACCACACACCATGTTATCTACAATTTAAATTAATTGAATAACTATATTTATCATAAATGTAGACATTTGACCAATGTGATTCTTTATTTCTAGATAAATGTTTATACCAAAAGCTAGGCTTTTAGTATACATCCTAACAATAATGCCCCAAAAATAGTACATCCAAACTTCCAAGCTATCGTTTCACAACTCAATGAACATGTCAATAACCTCTATTATACATTTTCAATAAAAAATCTACTCATAATATACAATCACATCTTAATGTTGTTACAATAAAGATTGTCACCCAAAAAAAATTCTACCACAATTGAATATAGAATGCACGACATGTCAAAATATTTTTTTCTTTTCCCTTTTTCTATTTTTTTCTTCTGTTCACTTTTTTTTCTTGTTTCATGTGTTTTTCAACATGTTAAACATGTTGTGCATCTTTTCTATGCATGATCATCAATAACTCAAATAAAAAGAGAAATAGCATGACTCACCTACGATAATCAAGCATGACTTACCTATGTTTCCCTTAAATTCTAGTAAGCAATTTCTCTCTCACACACTTAAACTTTTGTCCGTCCTGAATAAAACACTCATCATGTAACATCCAAAAATATCCACATCCCAAGAAAGAATAAAGTGGAATAAATGGAAGAGAGAAAAAAATGATTTGACGGATGATATGAAATGTATTCAAGAAACATGTGATAACAAAAGGAATGAATAAAAGCAAGTGAGATAGCCTTCATAAAAATCATGCAACCCTATAATAATGTGGTATCAAAAGAATTAAGGTAAGTTCTAGAATAACATTAACCATAAGTACATTACACTAAATGAGAATAATAGGCTTAAAAATCCTCACTAGGTATACAAAAATTATCATCTTAATCTACTAACATATAATCCATCACCAAGTTATAACCATATGCAATCTAAGAATCCAATCATGATAATAAATCTTCAAACTCGACAATCAAATTTAACTACCTTTCATAATTTCTAAAATGATAAAAAGAATGTATAGGGAATTTATTATGAAAACTGACAGAACAAAATAAAAACGAACTACCAAATAAAAGCAAATGATTCAGTTTCAAAAGTCAATCTAACCGTGGAATGATTGTATGTGAAGTGAGGACCGCTCCCATCACCATCGCCTCCTTTAATTTTCTCTGATGGTCGAAGATGGTTCAATTAGAGTATTCACTCCAAAAGCTTAATTATTATATAGAAAGTTAGGACTTTCTTCAATTGGTAAAATGCATCCTTACATCATTGACTGCAAATGAAAGACGTGTAGAAATCTTGTACATAAAAAGAGGATGCAATTCCTGCACACATGCTGTGTGAGATGGATTAAAAATAATATCAATGTTAACAGAGTATGAATTAAGAGATGTGTCACATCCACTAAAATCAAACCTAATTACCTTCATGAAATTTCCTAAAAATTCAGAAGAAATATTAATCTGACCATACTGAAAGGTATCTGGAGGATCTAGAATAGTGAATGTGGCATTCTCTTAAACCAGTAAAGGATCTAGCTCTAGTAGTCGTACAATCAAAGGAAGTGATTCTTGAGTCATCCCTACACTTCCATCATCACTAAGTGCAACCACATGCTTAATTGGCTCAGAAGGTAGTGTAATCAAAGGAAGTGATTCTTGAGATTTTGTCTCTACAACACAAATCCTTACACTTCCATCATTATCAATAGCACCTACAACATCAAGAAGATTTGGAACAATAATATTATCATCATCAACAACATTATCAGGATAAACTACAACATCATGATATAAAAAACTAGAAGAGCCTGGTAGAGTAGTAGAATTAAGGTCAGGATTATCACAAACTCTATAATCCATCTCCTTAAAAATTGATGTGGTATGTTAATCTGATAGCAACTATAACTGTGTTGATGGATGTGTCCTTTCCTAGAATTGTGTTTCTTGATGTTGCCAGAATTGTTGCAACTACTCCTCAAGATTCTGCTCAGGCTGATAGTACTGAAAATAAGACTGATAATATTGGGGCCACTTAGAAATCCCTTGTTGTGTGTTCCTATACCGGAATCTTGACAATGAATTATACCTGTATTACTGATATAGCTGATAATACTGAGAATCAGACTGATGATACTAGATCCTGCTTAGAAATACATTAACAAAGGAATAAACATCTTTAGCAATCATCAGTCTAGTCTCAAACCGCTGATAATTTGTAATCATAATCTCAATAAGTTCTCTAGTCTGAACAGATGTCTTGTTAACTATAGCCCCTCCACTAGCTACATCAACCATACTCCTGTCTATGGGAAGTAATCCCTTATAGAAGTACTGAATCAAATAGGTGATCACTAATCTAGTGTTGAGGGCAATTAGCAACAAGTCATTTAAATCTCTTCCAATATTCTTGTAATAGTTCTCCTGTGAATTGTTGAACTCCATAAATATACCTCTGAATAAATGTGGTCCTAAAAGCAAGGAAGAACCTAACCAAATATAATTTCTTCATTATATTGAACTAGCTAGTGATAGAATTAGGTGGACGACAGTACAACCAATCTTTTATTGAACCCGCCAGTGAGAATAGAAATACTCGAAGGCTAACATCATCTTTTGATTATACAATGTGATTTCAATGTAGATCATACCATATGAAATTCTTATAAATGTCTATTGGGATCTTCACCAGAAACTCCATGAAACTTCGGTAATAAATGAATAATTTGTCATAACTCGAAGTTTGTATCCAAATCAAAATAACGGATGTAGAATGACTCATCTAACAAGTCTGGTTCCCAAAGCTCTCCAAGAGTCTTTTCAGTATTGTCCTCTATGATGCTTATCAAATATGAGGTCATGATCACACTGAAACACTGGAACTGCTAATGACACACAGAAATTTCCTAGTCTCACCTGAAACACTTATGTAAATAAAATCAAAAGACAAAAAAAATATACATGATAAAATACATGCATACATGAGATGAAATAATTAAGTCCTAACAATATTTAAAAATTTTGTGACCATCAAATAAATAGAAATAAGAGAGAATAAAATTAAAAAAAATGAAATGGAAAATATTAAAAAATTGAAAAGGTGGTCTAAATGATCAAACTTGGCCAAAATAAATCTGTATTCATTGTATAACTGTGAGTATTACTCCTCTCACCCCTTTCCTTTAACCTGCAAAGTTCAATAGCAAAAGGAGAAACTAACAATTACATCAAAAGAAAAATAAAATAACAAAGCAGAAAAATAAGAATAAGATAAAGATAAAACTAATCTATCGTCTAAAAACAAATGAACACCACTAAGTTCCCCGATAACGTCGAGAAAATTTGAGGAGCTCTTAAGATTGTCACAAGTGTAGCTCCCAAATTAATAATTTGTTTTCAACTATCTAACCAACAACGATAAACTTATAGCACAGTGTTACTCTACGCTACATGCATCACCTTCTATAGAATAAACATGCATAAATGAAACTAAAATTCTATCTAACTATCGAAGACAAACTTGCACGACATTGTCACCCTATGACATAAGAACATCTATCAAAGCATAACATAAAAATATAACAAATAGCACAAATATGTATAAGGGAAAAATAATAGTAAAACAAATGCAGTTGAACTAAACAAACTTAACATCGATTAAACAAAATATAACTATGCATAATTAGTAAACCTACACCACATTGTCACCCTATGTTACAAGTTTAGCAATCATGCATAAATAAAACCAAACAAAGTTAACAAAACCTAACAAAGTGCAAGATTAAACAATCTAACATGGATAAGAACATAACACATAAATCAAACAAGAAAAGAAACTAAATTAACCAAACCTCTCTCCCACGATCAACTCTAAGTTGACTACCCTCCGCTGTCACACAAAGGACCTGAATTTGGAACCACCAACCCTGGTGGACACCAACACACACAATTGACCTCTGATAGACTGCTCCCAACAGCACGAACCCCACTAAATAGAACAACTTAGATGAACAGTAAAAACCAATACAGAATTATAACATCAAGGGCACCAACTCAGGATTCTAGCACAATGAAAACAACAAACTTGTTCAATCTCTACCGGAATTGATGAACGGAGGTTGAGCTTGCTGCTAGAATTGAGCACACACTGAATTCATTGGATATACTTCTGTTTTGCAACCGCGTACACAGGAGTTGAAGTTGAACAGTGAGGTGGATGTAGCTTATGTCGAAGATGGATTAAAGTAAAGCAATTGTTTGGGGCATTTCAACGAACACTTGGTGAGCATGGATTAAATTAAGCAAAGTGTGAGCAATTTAAACATGGGAGTTCAATTTGGTACAAACATTCAATCCACAATCAATAATATAAAGTAAGAAACAACCCAACACATTAAAGACTTAAACCCAAGCTTGCAGACAAATCTTCTCCCTTGATCTGAATGGATGACGATGGCTACAGATAGAGCTTCGGAAGCGAACTGATCGAAGCACGAATGAAGTGGACCTCTTCTCTTCTAACCCGAAGAGAAGAGGGATGTCGGAAGATGAAGAAGGATTGTTGGGGATGATGACGAAGGCTTCCTCTCTTATAACCCAAAGGGGAGAAGGGATTCGGCTCCTCCTCTTCTAACCTAAAGAGTGTAGTCCAAGTAGGCCAACTAAAGGTGGGTAAATAGCCCTGAAAAAAAAATATAAAAATCTCTTGCTTAGACTTAGCAAGGACACAATATTAATTAAGTATAATTAATTAACATTAAAAACAATAATATAAAATAAGTAAGATAACAAAAAGATTTACTTGGTTACAACCAGGATGGTTATTAATTTATGGTAATGAAAAAACTCCACTAGAAAAGACTCCTTCGTTAAAGGTAGAGTAACCTATTATAGACTTTGAAAAGCTCAGGAATGGATAAGAAAGTAGTACATTGATTCTTATTTAATTCCTACCTTTAGGGTTTTTTTATATCCTCCTGAGAAAAAGTTACCGCTGGTTCACGTCGGTTGGAGGCACCTCCGAAGGGATCCAAGGTGTCTCTAAGAGGATAGAGATTACCTTCTTCTCAACATTAATCTAATGGCTACTGTTTATTGGAGGCGCCTCTATGGAAGCTTTAGGGTGCCTTTAAGAAGGGTGTGAAGATGCCTCCAACCTTCATCAAGGCACTTCCATCAAGAGGCACGAGGTCGCCTCCAACCTCCATCAGGGCACCTCTATCAAGAGGTGTGAGGGCGCCTCCAACTATCTTAGAGGTGCGTTCAACCATTTTGGAGTTGCCTTCAGCCGTCCAGTTAATCTCAATGGTTAACTTTTCCCGCGCTTCTTTGGGTGATGCTCCAACCGTTCGAAATTGAGCTCACTCGAACCTAACTCCGATATTCTCCTTGAGCAGGCTTCCTCCCCGTCTTCTCGTCCCTTGAACGCTTCGTACACATTTTTCTCGTCCACTGGTGTACTCTTCCACAGCTTTTCGTCCCTCAGATGCACCGAGCCAGTCAACTCATTTCCCCTTCCATCCTTCTCGCTCGCCGCATCTTCCGCTCGACTTTTTGTGTTCCTAAGTTCTTTCACACTTAGACACAAGACATCAAAAGACACAAGACCTAACTTAACTCAGTTGATCACCTCAAAATCAACCTGGGATAGGTATAATCTCCCCCTTTTTAATGTGCATCAATCCAAGTTAAGATTAGAGTTAAACAAACAAGTAAAAACCAATTATAACTTAAATATGACAATTAAACATATTTATTCTAATTTCAAATAAATATGGAAATTTAAAATAGAACCTTCTCCTAAACTTAATATCTAATTATTCTCCTCCTTTCATCATATACAAAATTTGAAAAAAAAAAAAATAGAAAATAGTAGTAGAAAAATACAAGAAAATTTTAAGGGTCTGGTTGTAAAATATCTAAACTCTTGTATTTTTATCAAAATATTTTATCATAGAAAATAATTTTTAAGAAATATTGCTTATTTTTTATAAAAATAATTTTAAAATTTTTTTTGATAAAAATTATTTTAAAAACTATTTTTGATAAAAATTATTTTTAAAATTATTTTTGATAAAAATTATTTTAAAATTTATTTTCCAATTTTGAAAAAGTCTAAAATTTTTATCAACATTTCATAAAACTGTTTGGATCAGAATAAAAAATTTCAAAAAAATATTATTTTTTTTCATTGCCGGAATAAATATTTTAGGACTGAGATATGCATTTTTGAAACTTAATAATTAAGAATAGTTGTTGGCTTTGAAAAATCTTACTAATTTTTTTGAGCATATAAAATATAATTTTTATTTAATTTTTGAAAAATAAATTTATGAGAATTTTTAATTATAAAAATATGATTTTTTGTAAAAAAATCATAATAATTAATATAATAGTTGAAAATTTTAGAAATATTTTATAATAATATAAAACATAATGTTTTATCACATAAAAATTAAAATTTTCAAATATTAATTTTAGAAATAATTTTAATCTTAAAAATCTGATTTTGGTTAAAAAAATTAATAAAAAATAATGTAGCTTTAAAAAAAATTTAAAAATTTTCTATTAGTAAATAATATTTTTATTTTTAATAAAAAAATAGATAGAAAATATGAATAGAAGATCTACGAATTTCATTTTTCTAAAAGTGTTAATAAATTAAAACAATTTAAATTTCTAGCATACACAATAAATTAATTTAATAATCTAGTACCGATTTTGATATCCAAACTAAGTTCTTACCTACTTAATTTATCAAGTATTTTTTAGAAATATTATTTCTAGTAAATTTTGCAATTTAGCCCTTATAATTTTCTAAATATCAATTAAGTCCTTTATAATCTCTAAAATTTGAGGTTCGAAAAATATTAGAGGCATACATAATTCTTTACTTTCAATGTTTCCATTTCTTCTTTTAATTTTGTATTTTTAATTTTAATTTTGTTAAAAAATTTTAACAAACATGCATAGTCTTTTTTTATTTTAAATATTTATTCCTATTTTTGCAAAGAGATCTAGATAGCATTTTAATATCATTGTATAATTGTTCAGGAGATAAGAGATGTATCTCACTTACCATGTCGAACTCATAGTTCGACGCTCTCCATTCATCGTTACTCACAATACTCATGTCAGATAAGTTTTTTTTGTCTTTATCTTCTTAATGACTTATCATAAGTGCAAGTCCGACATAGGTCTAGATCTCGGACTCTGACGACAACTCATCTCATATGGCTTTTAGATTCTTGTGCTTCGTCCATTTTGGCCCTATATTTTTTTTCTTTCTCCCTTTTCTTCAGCTTCGGGTAGTTATTCTTGATGTGTCCTTCTTCTTGACAGTTGTAGCAACAAACCTTCCTTTTGCTTCATAGTAGCTTTGTTGCCTACTTCTTATCAAAATTATTAGTTTTAAAAAAACTTACTAAACTTTCTTACCATGTAGGCTTCTTCATTTTCGTCCAGCGATAATTCTGACTCCGGCTCGATCTTCTTGGCTTTGAGTGTCAGGTTCTGAGTTGACTTTTCTTCTTTATTTCTTAAACCTTCACATCTTGACTCATGTAATTCAAAAGTGGAAAATAGATTTTCTAAGTACTTACCTCGAGATCTTTGAATATGTAAAATGAGTCCACTATAGATGTCTACTCGGAAGTTTTTAGAAAATCATTTAACGCATACCTTGCAAATCTCGATTTATTATCATTTCTTCAAGATTCGTGAGTCTGGTGATCAATTCCTTGATCTTGCATGTAGATGAGCTACTGTCTCTTCCTTTTCCATCCGGAGGTTGCTAAGTTGGTTCCGCACCATGTCCCATCTTACGAGTTTAGCCTTCGAGGCCCCTTCATGCAACTCTTGGAACTTTTCCCAAAGTTCTTTAGCTGAGTTGTAGTTTTTGATCTGATTAACCTCTTGGGGTGGAAGAATGCTCAGTAGATGAAACTCTACTTTGTCATTCGCCGTGATGTCATTCTGCACTTTTTTGCTCCAAAGATGTTCTTCTTTTTCCTCTCTGTGATGATATCTAGAAGCTATAAAATCATATTTGATAGTAAGAAGAATTTCAAAGTCAATCTTGAAGAATACCTCCATATAGCGCTTCCAAAGTACGAACTCCCCCTTGAACTTTGACGATGAATGCTTGATCCGACCATCGTCATTTTTACTTTAGTCGGCAGTTAGTCCTTCTAAAGCTATCTGACTTTGATACCAATTGTAGGTCCAGGTAGGCAGTTAATCTCTTGCTTTGAACTTGGCAAGGACACAATATTAATTAAGCATAATTCATTAATTAATATTAAAAATAATAACATAAAATAAGTAAAAGGATAAAAGGATTTATTTAGTTACAATCGGGATGGTTATTAATTCAAAACAATAAAAAAAACTCCAATAGAAAAGACTCATTTGTTGAAGGTAAAGTAGCCTCTTACAAACTTTGGAAAGCTTAGGAATGAATAAGAAAGTAGTACATTGATTGTTATTTAATTCTTAACTTCAGGGGATTTTTTATAGCCTCATGAGAAAAAGTTATCATTGGTTCACGTCGATTGGAGGCACCTCCAAAGGGATCCAAGGCGCCTCTAAGAGGATAGAGATTATCCTCTTCTCAATGGTATCCTAACAACTACTATTGATTGGAGGTGTCTCTATGGAAGCTCCAGGACACCTCCAAGAGAGGCACGAGGGTGCCTTCAGCCTTCATCAGGGCGCCTCCATCAAGAGGCACGAGGGCCCCTCCAACCTCCATCAAGGCGCCTCCATCAAAAGGCACGAGGTTACCTCCAACCAGCTTGGAGCTGCCTTCAGCCGTCCAATTAACCTCTAAATGGTTAACTCCTCGCGCTTCTTTGGGTGATGCTTCGATCGTCCAAAATTGAGCTCACCTAAAACTAGCTTGGTGCTACTTTCACTCGCAACACACTCCTAATCGATCGGCTGATCAATTGAGCTCTGGTTCAATCGATCACTTGATCGATTGACCAACCCTAACTTGCCTAACTCAAGTCTAGGGTTCCCAAACCCAACATCCAGTCAACTTTAACCTGTTGGGATTCCTCATTACCTAACATTCGTTTAACCTTGACCTGCTGAGACTTCTTCACCAAGTGTTCGGTCAATCCCTTAATCCACTTGGACTTTTCTCCTTGTGTCAAGTATCCAGTCGATCCTTTGACCTACTTGGACTTCCAATCACTAGATGTTCGGTCATCCTTGACCCACCTGGATTTCCATTGCTTGGCTTCACTCACCAAGATATTCTTAATGCCTAGCTTTACTCACTAGGGCTTTCATCTGTCTTTACTCACCAAGATTTCCATCTGCCTAGCTTCACTCACTAGGTCTTTCACCTGGCTTCACTCACCGGGATTTTCTCACTACCTAGCTTCACTCACCAGGACTTTCCTTCTGCCTGGCTTCACTCACCAAGGTTTTTACCTAGCTTCACTCACTAGAATTTTCCTTCTGCCTAGCTTCACTCACCAGAACTTTTAACACCAAGTGTCAAGTCAACAATGACCCACTTGGATTTTTCTCTTCTACCAACCTTCCTGTTAGACTTATCCTTGTCTAACCTCCAATTAGGACTTTCCCGATCAAGTATCCGGTCAACCTTGACATACTTGACTCTTCTTCTTGTCAACCTGGTCAACCTTGATCAATCTCTCAAACAGACAATTGCTCCTGCAATCTCCAAACATTGTCAAAATAATTTTTATATATTGTCAAATATCGAAACTCACATATTAAAACTCAAGCTTGAGCCAATTCAAGGTTAGTCAACCTGGTCAACCTTGACCTAGGGGAATTGCACCAACAGTCCACTTGTGTACTCTTCTATAATTTTTCATCCGTCAAATGCACCAAGCCCTTTGACTCATTTCTTGTGCAATTATTCTCTCTCATCGCATCTTTCTCTCGACTTCTTGTATTTCTAAGTTCCTGTACACTTAAACACAAGGCATCCAAAGACATAAGACCTAATTTAACTCAGTTAATCACCTCAAAACCAACCTAAGTATTTACAAAGAGGAGGTGGTCTGATGGTGAGGGAGGGATTGACGGAGGTGTAGATAGTGGCTAGATGAATGAAGAGGAAGGAAGAAGCTCTACTCCTCTTCTAACTCGAAGAGGAGATGAGGAGCTTCGGTGGTGTTGGCGATGGGTGGAAGAAGGAGAAGATGAAGGAGATGACTGTTGTGATAAGGAGATGAAGGGGCTTCTCCTCTTCTAACCCGAAGAGGTGAAGATGATGATAGATATGGAGTCCGGCTAGCGGTGGTGACAGTGGAGATGGTGCCCTCGACAGATGGTGGAAGAGGAAGGAGGTCGGACATTGGGTGCTTAGCATTGGGAGTGTGTCCGAGTGAGAAGAGGATGAGAGGATGGTCAGCCTAATGGGAGGAGATGGAGGAGTGAACTTCAGCCGACGATGATGGAGAGGATGGTCGAAGCTCTTGAGGATGAAGAGGGAGAAGGGAGGTCTTCAGATGGCATAGGGCAGCATCCCGTGCATGAGGAAGAGGTGAGGGGAATGGAAGAGTTTCTTAACGGGTTTAAGATTTTGGGTTTATGAGAGGAGTAAGAGGTTTATATCTGGATCCATATAAAATTGGTTTTAGGATTGGGCTCCTCTTTTCCTTGTATTCAAATTGAATTGGAGCTCCACTTCTTAAATGAACTCTTAGTTGCCTTGATCTCGATCAATGATCTAAATTCTCCAAATTTGATCTCTTCCTTTTTCCCTTCAAATCAAGCCGAACTTGACTCGACTCAGATTCATGGCTCTTTGAATTTTCTACAAATCAAATTTAAAATATAAGAAATTATATCATAATTGTAGAAAAATTATAATAATTAAGTCTAAAATAAATTCCTGCTCACAAAACATAATATAAACGCGAAATTAAGCATACGAGAAGGTAAAAATACTATGTATAGAAGTCAAAATAATGCATCAAAATACTCAATATCAGTTAGATAGCAAGAGGTCCACCTCAAGTTATATTTTCATGCTAAGGGGGGCTATATCATGGAAAAATATTAAATAGACGTTAATAGTCACTTCCACTATGAACATAGACTTTATAACCTTGTTATGAAGTTTCCAACCACATGATATGGGTATAGAATCTTATCACAAAATTACATATTATTAGCAGTATTGATAGACACTTGAGAATTAACTGTGATAATAAAGTCACAGAACTATATTCAAAGAACAATTGTAGCTCGTCGAAGTTTAAACACATCGATAACAAGTTTCTAGTGGTCAAAGAAAAAGTTCAGAATGGTCAGGTGTGAATAGAGCACATTAATACAAACTTTATGATTACAAATCCACTCACAAAGGGTTTGCAACCCAAAGTATTTCATGTTCATATTGCACATATGTATGTGCTTCTATTGGGTGAAGTACCTATTTAGTGGGAGTCTATATTTATATTTATCATTTTGTCATTCTATATAATAAACACTTTTGTTATTTTATACAGTTTCTTGTTTTGTTGCAATAGTAAGGATTTTAATTATCACTCTGAAATAAAGATATCATAATTTGCTAATATACTTTAGCATTTAGTATAGTAAATATGATATGAACTCTAGTTTGAATCATAAAAAATAGGTCATGATTTACACATACAGTTTAGTATAAGGTAATTTGTAAACATGACTTGGACCCTTTGGGTCATTAAGAGGATCAATTGAGAATGTATATGTGCATATTATTTTTCATGCAATTTTCATGTTACACATCTACCTTTGATCTATATCATTAATGAATTGGTATTATAATTACTGTGAGACTTGTTACAGTTGTAGTAGATATGATTTCTTTAATCCTTGCTGATAAAATTAATGGATCGGATTGTTTAAGAGAATATTTTTATCCATAAAGATTGACATTATTACATGTACTAAGGAATATATTGTGTATTATATTATCTTCACATGTAGCTCAAATGGAAGATTGTTGAATATTTTATATACATCTAATAACTCATTAGCGGGCTTACAGTGAATTCATAACCTACTATTTTGTCACTTAAGTTCAAACCTATTAAAGTGATCTAATTGATGTGTTATTGGGTTTGCTTTTGAATGTGGATATTATATGTGTAGACTCATTTACTTTAAATTCAGCATCCGTTATCATTAATGGGTTGATAATGGATAGTAGATATCAAACTATATATAGGATGTAATCCTAACACGATTAGGGATCGATCGAGAGATTATTCCTTGCTTTCCATTAGATGAGGATATATGGCGTCGAAGTCCTAACCACTATGGAAGATCGTGCTTCAACTTCGACTTTTTTTGGGGATAGCATAAAGAAAATATCTCTAAACTTAGGTATGATTTAATTCTAATATAAAATTTTCTGCATCTGGTTGTATAATTTATCTAGTTTTTTCATATTTATTACGACAGAATGATCCTGCTAGAAGGTTTGTTCTATTACACCATACACTCACTAATATCTCAATCATATATGACACTTTTATATTTGTCAAATGCACCTCTATTTTAAAGTACCCCTTAGTCCCTACATATACTTGTCTAACTCACCCGACGATGAGAGCACATTTAAAATCTTAAAAAATAGACCCTGTTTTTTATATGATTTTGAAACTACTATTTTTCTTCTTGGAAAAAAAAAGTTAAAATGTTTTTAAAAATTCACAGCAAGATAAATAGGGTGTGAATTAAAATTAAATGATATGGTTACATTGGTATTGAATCTGTTGGATCGAAAGCGCTAGAGGGGGGGTGAATAGTACTTATGATTTTCACAATTCTCGTATTCGGAAATCGTTCGAGTAAATGCAACAGAAAAGAAAAAAAATAACACAAATAGAGAAGAGCCAAGATTTACTTAGTTCGGAGCCTAGGGCGACTCCTACTCCAAGGCCCGCGATCGTTGATCGT
This sequence comes from Zingiber officinale, assembly GCF_018446385.1. Taxonomy (NCBI): domain Eukaryota; kingdom Viridiplantae; phylum Streptophyta; class Magnoliopsida; order Zingiberales; family Zingiberaceae; genus Zingiber; species Zingiber officinale. The sequence goes on along the minus strand of NC_055986.1, from coordinate 37,025,003 downwards.
TTTCGGTGGACAACAACTATAATATCGCAAAGTTTACAATTGATTATTACAATAAGTGCACTAATGAAAATATACCGACAGTACAAGAGATGTAGACGTAGTCGCTGACTGTCGGAGTAGCAGAGCGTCGCAGAAGTGTTTGGAGCGGCACACGGAAGAGCGCAGGTTATTCTGTTCGAAATATATGTTCAAGATGCACCTCGAGGCCTCCTTTTATAGCTCTGCAAAGTCTGATCCAGATCCCCAAGCTTCGGGATCAAGTTTGACCCGAAGCGGATCGGTCGACCGATCCTAAGGTTCGGTCGACCGATCAGGCGATCCCTCCTATCTGATCCGCCCCATCTTCTCACTCCACTTCGATCCAGTCAAACTCTATCCGAGGTTCGGTCGACCGATAAGCTGTTCTGACTTAGCCCAGTCAGCCTGATCCAGTCGACACCCAACCCAGGTTCGGTCGACCGATCCCCTGGTCGAGCCTGGTCTAACCTCTGAAGATCTGATCTGCTGGCTTGGGGGTTCGATCGACCGATCCCATTGTTCGGTCGACCGATCTCGGTCAGTCTTAACCCTGCATGAAAATATTTGTTTCCTGCAAAACAGAGTTAGAATACAAACGATAATATCTAGAAATAAATTTGACAGTCTCCAGACTGTCCGGTTCTGACTTCGGATTTCCAACCGGAAACCCTAGGTCGAACCAACGCCTACTGTTCCCTCTTCCGGGGAACGCGTCCTCACCTACTCCACTCAGGAGAGTTTATCTTTGCTCAATGTCCGGTCAGATGCTTCCGGTCTTCATGCTGGACGTCCGGTCCTTGACCCGTCCAGTCTTCCACCCGGTTCGCGACACTAGGATTTTAACCTAGGGTTACCGCCCCCTAGGATTTTTGCCCGAAGCTCCGACCCATCAAGACTTTCTGCATAGGGTTACCACCCCCTATGACCTAGGGTTACCACCCCCTAGGATTTTCCCTTTGCCCAACCTCAGCTAGGACTTTCCTGAAACACTCAATCATCCACTAGATAACAATTAAACTTAACTTTGAATCCCTTTGTCATTATCAAAACTTGAGTTCGATCGTCGGATGCTTCCCGCACCAACAATCTCCCCCTTTTTGATTATGGCAACCGAAATTCAAAGTTAAGGAAAAAGATGCAATAAAGATCAACATAAATTAGTACAAGCATAAATAAAATATAAGCATATTAAAGCTCCCCCTTAAAATAATATCTTTTTATTTTAAATTTTCTTTAATTTCTTTTGAATTTCCTTATACTATTTAATTTCTTTTGAATTTCCTTATACTCTTCCCCTTTGCCATATATCAAAATAAATAAGAGAGTAAAATGAGTATAGACATAAACACTTAGCTCTTTTAAAATTAGTTTTCTTGTAAGTGTTTAGCTAAGTTAGAAAATTTGCCATAAGTTTGGAACCATAATTTTTTCAAGGAATTTAAAATTTAAGTTTGAGAAGTAATTTTTAAAATTTTCAAATAATTTCCAAAGTATGCATTTTAAAAGATTTTTCAAATGATTTTTCAAGGCATTTTAAAAGATTTAAATGTAATTTTTAAATAAGTTTTTGAAATAATTTTTCAAAGGATTTTTAAATAATTTTCAAAAGATTTTTAAATAATTTTCAAAATATTTTTAAAATAATTTTCAAAGGATTTTTAAATAATTTTCAAAAGATTTTTAAATAATTTTCAAAATAATTTTAAAATAATTTTCAAAAGATTTTTAAATAATTTTCAAAAGATTTTTAAATAATTTTCAAAGGATTTTTAAATAATTTTCAAAATATTTTTAAAATAATTTTCAAAAAAAAATTAAATAATTTTCAAAGGATTTTTACATAAATTTTTCAAAGGATTTTTAAAATAATTTTTAAAAGATTTTTAAAGAATTTTGGTTGATTGGGTTTAGTTGATTTCGATTAAATTTTGAACAATTTGAACTTATTTGAACCTAGATCCATCTCACCCGATTCTAAATTATCAATCAGGTAATCTTAAGTAATTTTGTGAGATGGTTATCTTTAATTTAGGTTATTTCTAAGGATTAATTTATATTTGAGTTAAACTTAGGTTTTCCAATTAATCAATTAAATATGTCTTTCTATGATTGATTCCCAGGTCAGGGCGAGGCTCTAGGCCTTCTTGGGTATGGGATCATCCACCCCTTCCTAGACAGAATCGCTTAAAGAAATATATATTTAATTTTCTTTTTGAAACTTCTAAATTTAACTAGCAAGTGTAAATTACGCCTAGATCCTTAAGCTATCCTAGTCTAAGCATGTATATTGTAAGGAAAATAAATAAACAAGCATCAATCAGTTCTATCTATTGGTAAAGATGATCTTTCTATTGGCTCCCCCTGGATCATAGCCTCGATATGGTCTATCAAGGTAATGGATCTGATCCTTGGGAACCCAATAGTGACCAGGTCCAACCTGATTAACCAGGTTTGACTTGGGGACTCATGCTTGAATTATGCTTCTTTTATTTCTATTTACTAGAGATAGATATGATTTATACTTACTCTTGGTTTTGAATCCAAGTCCGGACTTGTTGTAAACGGCTCGCTGTTTTCCAAGAATCAGATCCAGATTTTTGGAACCCATGGTGAACCGTTCCAACATGTCCTTGAGTTCTTTAATTTGAGTTTTCAAATTGGAATTTTCTTCCTCAAGTTGTTGGACTTGAGTTGAACTTCCACTTTGAATAGGCTCAGTTAAAGAACTCAAGTCCGTCACTTCCTTAAGGGTTGTTATCTCCTTTTGGAGTGACTTAACCCGAACATTGGATTTTGCTAATTTCTTAAGCAAGTAAGGAATTAACTTTTGCAAATCATCTAAATGAGTTTCGGCAAGTAAGGCACTTATAGTGGGGTTTGGTCCATCAGAAACGAATACGGATTCGTGGCTTCGCTCGGACTCAGTTTCTGACTCGCTCTCCATTTCGGATTCGAACTCAGAACCTGTGTCGACAATGTTCGCTTGCACTGGTAACGTCAGGAAGCTCATCGGTTCTTCTTCGTCACTCTCGGATTCATCTGATGGCTCGGACCAAGTTGCCTTCAATACCTTTCTTCTTTTCTTCTTGTTTGGACAATCTGGCTTGTAGTTCCCCTTCTGGTTACAGCCGTTGCAGGTGACTCCAATCTTGTCCTCCTTGGTTATTTGAGTCGCCTTTTTCAATTTGCATATCTTCCGCACAAGCTTTACTAGTTCGGAAATAACCTCGTCGTCGTCTTCTGCGTCTGATTCATCTTTGGACTTGAGTTTGGTTTTGTGCCTGGACGTCGGTTCGTGCGTTCTGCTGGTACCTGCAACCAACGCAACACCTTTCTCGGCCGGACGTGAGTTAACCTGTTCGTGTAACTCAAACTCTGCAAATAATTCATCTAACTTAATTGAAGATAAGTCCTTGGATACCTTGTACGCATCTACCATGGATGCCCACAAGGTATTCCTAGGGAAGGCGTTTAAAGCATACCTCACGATGTCCCGGTTCTCAACTTTTTGTCCGATTGCATGTAGACCGTTGAGTAGGTCTTGTATCCGGGCATGAAGCTGGTTGGCCGACTCACCTTCCTGCATTTTAATATTATATAATTTATTGAAAATTAAGTCCCTCTTACTTACCTTAGCGTCGGAGGTGCTCTCGTGTAGTTCGATTAGCTTCTCCCATAGCTCTTTGGCGCTTGAGAAGGGTCCTACTCTGTTGATTTCCTCCTTTGTCAGCCCGCATTGTAGCATGCAGGTTGCTTTAGCATCGACTTCAACCTTCTTCTTTATACTAGCGTCCTAGTTGATGCATGAGACTAGTTCTCCCGCGCCGTCACGTGGAAGTTCGAGACCGGTCTGGATGATAATCCACATCTCGACTTGCGTCTTGAGGTGATATTCCATCCGATTCTTCCAATAAGCAAAATCCTCGTCGGAGAAGAGTGGCGGGCAGACTGTGCTAAAGCCTTCTTGGAGGGCCATTTTAAACCTTGCACACAGAGAATACGAAAACAGACTATCCCAGGACTTGATCCTGGATTAGCAGTGCGGTATGGAATTAAAAAGGAAAGCGAGCTCGAGTGGTGTTGCACCGACTTCGAGCAAAAATCATTTCGAACGAAAAACTAGATCGAAATATAGTAATTATACTAATTCCGATCGACTCCGAAAAATTTGAAAACACCACGAAAAATTTGCTTGACTGGTGGTTGCACCAAATCGAAGCGACTCCGCTCTGATACCAATTGTTGGATCGAAAGCGCTAGAGGGGGGGTGAATAGCGCTCGTGGCTTTCACAATTCTCGTATTCGGAAATCGTTCGAGTAAATGCAGCGGAAAAGAAAAGAAATAACACAAACAGAGAAGAGCCAAGATTTACTTGGTTCGGAGTTTAGGGCGACTCCTACTCCAAGGTCCGCGATCGTTGATCACTTTCGATGGGCAACAACTATAATATCACAAAGTTTACAATTGATTATTACAATAAGTGCACTAATGAAAATATACCGACAGTACAAGAGATGTAGACGTAGTCGCTGACTGTCGGAGTAGCAGAGTGTCGCAAAAGTGTTTGGAGCAGCATACGGAAGAGCGCAGGTTATTCTGTTCGAGATATATGTTCAAGCTACACCTCGAGGCCTCCTTTTATAGCTCTGCAAAGTCTAATCAAGATCCCTAAGCTTCTGGATCAAGTTTGACCCGAGGCGGATCGGTCGACAGATCCCAAGGTTCGGTCGACCGATCAGGCGATCCCTCCTATCTGATCCGCCCAATCTTCTCACTCCACTTCGATCCAGTCAAACTCTATCCGAGGTTCGGTCGACCGATAAAAAGGTTCGGTCGACCGATAAGCTGTTCTGACTCAGCCCAGTCAGCCTGATCCAGTCGACACCCAACCCAGGTTCGGTCTACCGACCCCCTGGTCGAGCCTGGTCCAACCTCTGAAGATTTGATCTGCTGGCTTAGGGGTTCACTCGACCGATCCCATTGTTCGGTCGACCGATCCCGGTCAGTCCTAACCCTGCATGAAAATATTAGTTTCCTGCAAAACAGAGTTAGAACACAAACGATAATATCTAGAAATAAATTTGACAGTCTCTAGACTGTCCGGTTCTGATTTCGGATTTCCAACCGAAAACCGTAGGTCGAACCGACGCCTACTGTTCCCTCTTCCGGGGAAAGCGTCCTCACCTACTCCACTCAGGAGAGTTTACCTTTGCTCAGCGTCTGGTCAGATGCTTCCGGTCTTCATGTTGGACGTCCGGTCCTTGACCCGTCCAGTCTTCCACCCGGTTCGCGACACTAGGATTTCAACCTAGGGTTACCACCCCCTAGGATTTTTGCTCGAAGCTCCGACCCGCCAAGACTTTCCGCATAGGGTTACCACCCCCTATGACCTAGGGTTACCTCCCCCTAGGATTTTCTCTTTGCCTAACCTCAGTTAGGACTTTCCTGAAACACTCAATCATCCACATTAGATAACAATTAAACTTAACTTTGAATCCCTTTGCCATTATCAAAACTTGAGTTCGATCGTCGGATGCTTCCCGCACCAACAGAATCTAATAATCCTAGATTCATCAATAAATTTTAATCAAAATTCACTCTACGTGCATTATCTAAATCTAGATATTTTAAATATGGTCAAACTCACAAAAGTCTTACATTGTTAAATGAATATGATAAATTTATCTCTATTAGTGACATTTTGATAACATTATATAAAATTGGATTTTTTTTTTTTGTAAATCACAACAAACTAAATAGAGTGTGAAACTCAGAATTGGAAGGCATGCTTATTAGAGAACTTCTATGAATGCATTGGTCTTAGTTTGAAATAATCATGTCCTCCAATTTTGATTTCACACTCTTTAGTTTGCTATGATATACAGAAAAGCTACGGGACTACTACGGACCACCTTTGTGGCAATCCACGTCACACCTTTTTTTGATTTACTTCTCGCCACGAATGACCAAAACTCTCCTCCTCCTTCCTTGTGCCCTAGCGAGATCCCCGTGATTCTCCTCCTCCTCCTTCCTTGTGCCCTAGCGAGATCCCCGTGATTCTCCTCCTTGTTGGGTTTTTCGGGTCGCGAAAACCGTTTTTTCGCGTCGCGGAAACCCCGAAACCCCCGCCACCGGATCCGTGCGAAGAAAAATAAAACAAAATACGAGTACGAGTTTCTAAAGTCTAGATCTACACTAGATAAGAGTGTTACCCTCGATGCGATGCCCTTCGCTATCCCGCTAGTCCAACGGTTTGCCGGATCTCAAGATTGTCAAAGTAGACAACCCTCTAGAAGTATCCACACGAACAAAACTAGGTGGAGGGAACCAAACAAAGGTGTGCTAGCACCTAGGGTGTTCGGCCAAGAGAGGAGGAAGAGCAAGAAGAGAGAGCTCTAGGAGGAAGAAGATGAAGTGAATGCCTCTTGAATGAAAAATGAATTTCATTCACAATCAAAAGTGGTCGGCCACCTTCATGGAGTGTAACTCCTTTTTTTTCATTAAATGTGGAGAGCCACATTAAATTGAAAGGGAATTTGTAACCCCCATTAGGTGGCACACACATATGCTAAACATGATGATGTGGCACATCATCATTGGCCACTTAATGCCAAGTCACAAATGATGTGGCATAAAGTCAAGTCAAACTTGACTCTTCCTCTTCCTCTCAAGTCAAGTCAAACTTGACTTAATCTCTCTCATGGTTGATCTAATCCAACCATTTAATTCAAGCTAATTTAATATAATGAATCTAATTCATTTAATTAAATTGATTCAATGAGTCATAATCTAAATTAGACTCATTGAACACATGAATCAACTTGAGTCTAACTCAATTACCCCAATTAGGATTACTCTTAATCTAATTTGATTCATCACATGAATCTAATCCTCTTGGTTCATCATATGAACCTAATCTCCATCTAATTGTCCTTTGTGTGTGACCCTATAGGTTCTTGTAACGTTGGCAATGCCCCTAAACCCATTTAGGAGCATAAGTAATGAGCGGTATCTAGCAACACATCATTACTACCCAAGTTACAAGAATGTTGAGATCCAACATCACCTTGTGACTACTAATTGTGACTCCTCACAAAATATGACAAGTGTCCTTCTATCCTAGACATCTAGATTGATCAATGTGAGGCATAGACCGTGTCATCCTCTGACCAATCTAAATCTTGAACTCCAAGTAGACTCACTAAATCGAATGAGCTCAATATCTCATATTGACTCATTTGGGCATGGCCATGCACTTCGTGGTCCCACTCTATCAAGAATATCGATGTCGCTCCCGTCATATAGGAGAGATAGATCTCATCTACATCACTCACATCCCTCTGTATAATTCGTTACATACCCAGTAATCACCTTTATAGTCCACCCAGTTACGGGTGACGTTTGACGAAACCAAAGTACATAACTCCTTATGTAGGGATCCATGGTGACTTCAGGTCTAAGGACTAGTAGTCATACTAATAGCCACATGAGAAAGTATATGACACTCATATAACGATCCATGATACTTTCTCATGACGGGTCATTCAGTATACATTCTCCAATGCATACCCATGTGTCAACTTGATATCTCTATATCCATGACTTGTGAGATCAAGTCATCGAGTTGACCTACATGCTAGTCTTATTGTATTAACATTGTCCCTGAATGTTAATACTCGACTAGGAATTATTAAGAGTAGTGTTCCATATATCATCTCACTATCGGTTCAACTAACTGATTGATATAGGTGAGAACCTTCTACTCAAGGACGCTATTATACTTAGTTTATTTGGCACTAATACAAGTAAGTATAATAACCAAAAACAAATGTCTTTATTTATATAAGAATATGATACAACAAGTCCATAATACAATCATCAAATGATTGACTCTAGGGCTCTAACTAACACTCCTCCCTATGCCCTAGCGATCCCTACGATTCTCCTCCTCCCACCCTCCCTGTGCCCTAGCTCTCTTCACCACAGCAACGCACTCATGATTCTCCTCGTTGCGCACTCCCTCGATCGTGGTCCTCCTGACGCTGCCCAGACTAACGGCGACAGGATAACAGAGGTGCCTTTGTTATCTCGCGATCCTCCCTCACTGTAGCCGTCCTCACTCGTTCGACTCCTTCTCCGCAGAGACCCCCTCGCCGAGCAATCTCACACAGGCGTGGCGAAGAGTGGAACCCCCTATAGAAGCTCTTTGATCTGAAGCCCTATCCCTCGCCTCACTCGCGATTCTCCTCGTTACAGTCGTCCTCACTCGCGAAACTCATCGCCCCCTCACCGAGACAAGCTCTCACAGGCACGACAAGGAGTGGAACCCCTACAGAATCTCTCCGATCTAAAGCCCTAACTCGCGGTCCTCCTCTCCATAGCCGTCTTCACTAGCTCGTTGGACTCCTCTTCGTGCGAAGCTAGGTTTTCCACAATCGCCCTCGTCCCTTCATTGCCGATAAAAGATTATTTTTATAAATTGATTTAGCATCTGTGTTATACCAGCAGAATAAAGTCTGAATATTTGTTTTCAATTTATCAAGAAATGTATTTTTCCGCCTTCTATTTGGACCTGTGTAGTGATGAATGGGATAGATCTCAGTACAAAATTTCTTTATTGTTGATTGATAGATTTCTTTAGATATCAAAGGATGCTAAAATTCCCTCTCTCATTTCTTGATAAATTGCAAGATTTTGTTGAATGCCTATTAATTATTCCCATGATTTGAATCCAGACCTCTTTTTTTCGCATTATCTACACTAATCCCAATTGTTTGATCAAAAGCCAACCGAATTGACTGCTGGAGCTAGTTTTGTGTAATTATTACTCAGTTTTAAAAATTAACTTACAATCAAATTTGTTTCTATTTCTGTTGCAAATTTCATCATATTGTTTACAATAGTGTTTACGATCAAATTTATTTTTGTTTTTATTGCAAATTTCATCATATTATTTACAATAGTGTTTACAATCAGATTTATTTCTAGTTCTGTTGCAATTTTCATAATATTGTTACAATAGTTTTATTGTTACAATATTGTTTCTGTTTTACATTATCTACAATAAGTTGTATGTTTTATTTATTTATCTAATTATCTATTGTCAATTATAATGTGAGGGTGTCTAGAAATAGAAGAAAATAGAGTTGATGATAAAGAATATATTCCCCAAGTTGTAGATGATCGAAAGTCAAAAATTGGAATGGAATTCTCACCACTAAATGAGACATATTCATTCTATAACCAATATGCACGAGAAGCTGGGTTTAGTTCAAGGATGCACACGAGCAAGAAAAATAAGATGACAAATGAAGTAACGTGGAAACAAATTGTATGCTTTAAAGAAGGGCATACAGATCTAATGCAGTAGAATAATCATACAAAAGCTGATTAATTGACAAAAGAAAGAGCACATGGCGCAGTTAGAACGGGCTGTAAATCAAATATTACATTTGTCAATAAAATAAAATGGACCTAATTGGGTTGTTAGTAACTTTATAGAAACTCATAATCATCCACTCTCGACTCCATCAAAGGAGTATTTGCTATGCTCACATCGTAATGTTTCAGCAGCAAAGAAAACATTGACAAAATAGTTTTTAGAGGTCAATGTACCAACTAATCAACAAATGTGAATATTGGAGAGAGTATGGAGGGCCTAAGAGGGTAGGTTGTACAGAAAAAGATATTAGAAATTTTGAGAGAAATCTAAGAGATGAACAAAAGAGTATTGATGCTGAAACACTAATCGAGTTTTTTACATTTGAGCAAAAGAAGAATTTAGCTTTTTTCTTTGATTATGAGACTGGTTCAGATAATAGATTTAGTAGATATTTTTGGGTTGATCATATATCTAGGCGGGCATATAGTGTATTTGGTGATGCAATTGTATTTGATACGACATATAACACCAACAAATATGTCTTGATTTTGGCACCTTTTGTAGGAGTTAATCATTATCATCAAACAATTATTTTTGGTTGTGGGTTTCTAAGTGATGAGAAAATTGAATCTTTTGTTTGGTTGCTTAAGAAGTTCATAGAAGTCATGCCTAAAGGTCCACCAAATGTTATCATCACTGATTAGGATCCTGCTATGACAAAAGTAATTGCACAAGTTTTCCCTCAAACAGTGCATCGATATTATTTGTGGCACGTACTGAACAAATTCCCAGAAAAATGAAACCCTTTGACTTTTCAAAACCACTATCAAAGCTTAAAAAATGTCATTGCAAATTCTACAACACCTGATGATTTTGAAAAGTCATGGGAAGAGGCTATCAAATGTGCTAACTTAGAGAATAATGATTGGCTATCGTTGATGTATGAATTGTGACACAGATGGGTGCTAGTATATTTTAGCCATTTATTTTGTGTTGGAATGTCAAGTAGTCAAAGATCTGAAGGTTGACATGCATTTTTCAAGAGATATGTCTCAAATAAGAATTTATTGATGGATTTTATCACCCATTTTAATAGCGCACTGAGATACCAAAGACACAATAAGTTAGTTATATACCATATTGATATGAATGAGCATTCCAAATTTAAGACAAACTGACCAATGAAAACTCAAATGGTTAAATTGTACACAAAAAAGAAATGACTGGATTTTCAAAGTGAAATGAGCAAGAGTCATGGTTATTATGTGTAATAAGCATTTACAGGAGTTGACTCAGTGATTTACCATGTGATAAAATTTCAAAGTTCTTCTTCCTCCAAACTAAGGGTAGTCACGCATGACAAACAAAGAAACTACATATTATGTAGCTGCACGAAATTTGAGTTTAAGGGCATTCCATGCAGACATATGTTAACTTTTTTTCGTATCAACCAAGTCTTTCATTTGCCTGATACATATATACTCAAACGATGAACACGAGATGCAAAAGTTAGAGCAATATATGCTTTGGGGAAGTAAAATTTCATCGATAATCCAGATCCAGAAAGGTGTTTGATGTCGAGACACTCGAGGTTATCCTATAAAGCTTCAATATTAATTGATGATGCATCTTTGACTAATGAAGGGACAACCTTTTTGAATGAACAATTTGATTGTATCTACAGTAAAATTCAAGAGATGAATATTAGTAGAGCATGCAATGATAGAAGTCAAAAGAAAAAATCTATGAATGAGGGCCTTGGTATTATTAATCTTTCTTCAATAAGAACAAAGGGATGTGGGAAGAGATTGAAATCATCAAAGGAGAAATCAACCTCAAATTTCAGGCTATGCCATGGATGTAGATATCGAGGTGTGTCACATGACAAGCGCAATTGTCCAAATTTACAGCAAGGGGAGTATGTATCGATTAATTATGCATTTTTATTATAATTTTACTTGTAAACATAATTTATTTCATTACATTTTGTTATTATGACAATGTGTCAATTATCAGATCAACTGAAGATAATAATTATAACATTATTGACGACACGTATGAACTAGATTTGACATCTATAGCTGGTATTATTAAAATTTTAATAGATTAATTTATAATGGTTCATTGAGAAAATGAAGTTAATAATTGTATTTATTATTGTAGGTTCTAACAACATGTAATAAGATGTTGTTAATTATCTATGATTGATATTCATTTATTTCTTTTATTGATATATTTAATTGATTTAATGCATTTATTGTATTGAGATATCTGCATATGATATATTTCTTGTTATTTGATAGAAATTTTAGTTCCATATGATATATTTCTTGTTATTTGATAGAAATTTTAGTTCCATGTGTCAATCATGTTTTTTTTAATCTTGTCTAAGATAGAATAAATTTCACATTTGTCTGTTATTTCTTAAACTGACGTCTTTCCAAAAGTCTTCTTTTACTTCAACTGCACTCTTTTTTTTAGAAATAATAATTAAAGAAGAAAAGTCTGCCTCTTTCACAACAGCTGCTGATTTATGAAACAAACATGGCGGTTACTGCTAATGCTGCTGATCATTTCACTCAACAAAAATACAAAATTATATCGGTTTGGTCCCACGAAATGATTCTTATAAATATGTCATAATTGATATTTAAACTGCAGATATTTTTATGATAACTTAAATATCCTATCATGATACCAAAGACGACAATCTATCTCAAAACAATATAAGAGAAGATATTTTATTGAAATTAGTACTTCCATCTAGATTGATTTTGAATTCTATTTTAATTATCAGTGTGCTTCCGAGGGTTGAGGGAATTCTTATGTCTACACCTAGTAAATAAGCAAGTTTATTTTTACAAGAAATCACTAGCTCCTCTTTTATAGATTCGAACAGTAATCTCAGCTATGATGAGCAAATTGAACTTCTGAACCAAGTTTTTTTTTTTTACCTGTTTTTTGATATTTCTAGAATTTAGGTTAGTGTTTTTTTATTGAGATTATATCAGGACCGCCTCAAGACATAGGCCATTAAGACCTATACCGAGGGCCACTATTATATTGGGGTTCATCAAATTATATATATATATATATATATATATATATATATATATATATATATATATATATTAATTTAAATATTAAATATTTAAAATTATAGTTAAAATAAATTTTAGTCAAGATTTATTGTCATTGATAATTTTAATTTTTTACTAGTTAAATTATATTTGGTCAATAATTTTTAATTTTTACATTTAACCAATAATTTTTTATTTTTTATAGATTAAAGTTAAATTTGATCGTTTTTATTTTTTACTTGTATTAGATTTGATTGATAATTTTAATTTTTTAATATTAAAGTTATATTTGGTTGGTAATTTGTTTTTTTATTAAAATTTGACTCATAATTTTTAATTTTTTCACTGTTAAAAATTTAATTTAATAATTAAAATTAAATCTCGTTAATAAATTATAAATATTTATTGGTTATACTTAATTATTATTTTTTTATAGAAATACTTTAAAGTCTTTCAAAAGCATATTTAATGTTTACTATTATTTCTCTCTAAATTTTATTTTTCTTTCTCTGTTAATAATTTGTCATCGGTATTTTTGACTAAATAAATTTAATTGATGATTTATCTAAGTTAAAATTGATAAAAGATAGCTTGGTTCACGAAGATCCGATCAAGATGGGATTCTAAGAAAAAGTCTATTGTACGTAGTGTCTATATCTACTAGACAATTACTCGAATATATTGCATGTAGGTCACACAATAATAATTTTTACCGTTGCATCATCACTTACCTCCATCGAAATTAAAATTAATTGATAATTTTTTAAAAAAATAATAATAATTAAAATGTATATTAATAATATTATAATAATTTATTAATCATTGTAAAATTAGTTGACATGAAATATTTTTTATTTTTTTATAAATTTTACTAATAAAAAAATGAGGTTTGACATAAGATAAAGTTATTACTATGTCACCTAGTTGATCACTCCTTCCAATTGCATAAATAATAGCAATGTATAAAACTACTTTTTTAAAGTTTACTAATAAAATTAAATGTCTCTAATAATATTTTTAATATATTTTTTTAAATATTAAGATTTTAATTTTTTTTTTTTTAGCTTAGGGTCTCAAGAATAGTTGAGACGGCTCTAGATTATATTTATAGATTTTTCTTTTTTAAACAGGTGCTATAAACCGAGGATGATTCTGGAGCAAAAGGATAGTGATATCAATGGACGCATTAAAATTTCAAGAAATTGTTGTTCAGAATGAGAGAGGGGACTATTTGCTTATAATGAATTTAGAAATGGTCAGATTCAGTCCAAATTAGGATTAATATATTCTTAAAACGTTTTTTAATGTAACCATACTTTCAATTTAACTCGTTATGAATTTAAATGACTCGAGTAGATCAGACAAATGCATATACAAATAAAGTGATATTTCTAAAAAGAAGTGGATGGGTTAATTAATAAATATAAAAATATAGTTTGAAATTAAAGAAAGTGAAGCATATGATTTAGTAAAATATTATTTTTAGCAGTGAAAATGATTTCTATTGTAAGGGTAGAAATAGCATAGATAGGAGGCGAGTTTGAGCATTACCACGGTGACAAGGGCGAGGGAGACATACTAGGCCTATCTGTCAGCAAGCAGTCAAGCACCATACTGGATAAGGGCATCTTAATATATATTGCTCCAATACATAGACCTTGTATTCTTTTTTATTTTTAAGATATAAAATAAAAAATATATAAATTACTATATTTAAAATATTTTTTAAAATATAAAATAAAGAAATAATAAATATTTAGATGGTAAATAAATTTATTTACAAATTATTCACAAGTGTTATATATAAATATTAAAATTCTTATCGAATAAAAAACTGAACTTGTTTATGAACGAATATTTTTTTATTTACAGCACTAATTGTTAATAACAAAATTAGGGATCCAAAAAAAAAATTAAGGGTATCTTTAAAACAATAGAAAATGTATAGGTAACACAACAAAAATTTCTTATATGTAAAATAGATTAAGCAGATAATAGTGAATAAATAGATTAAGTTTACCACCATGTTTACTTTGAAGCGAGGAGTGAAAGCCAAGTCACGTCAGAGCGCATAAAATTTTCCTGCCCAAGTTATATAGGTTCCACCACCATTACGCATCCAAAAAAACGTGTTTTCCGGGTTAACAGTTGTTAACGGTCTTTACTATCATTCACTGATTCAAAACATAAGACTAAGTTGTTTTCTAGTAGTCCTGTATACCGTGTTCTCCAGACGAACATATAGCTCCAAGAAAAACCTTTGAATCAAATGCCTCCTTCAAAATCCTGGCAACATCCTGTAGATTCAGTAAGCTGGTCCTTTTTGTTTCGTCCCTGTGAATAAAGGGCTGTTTAGGATATGAAAGCGTGGGCAGGGATAAGGAAAGTTTTGCAGGAATAACTGTTGCGTTCTTGATAATTTTGGACGCATTAGTTATTCCTGCGCTAGAATGCAAATCCTCAACCCCAAGAATACTTTTTCTAGAATGTTGGAATTGTTATGCTAACCAATCTAAATTTCTGTTTATTTTATTCTCTAATGGTGTGTTTGTTTTGTAGGAATAATTATTATATCCCTTATGAATTTTCATGAAATAAACATTTGTGATTGATTACAAAATTGAATTTAAATACCAATTGCCATGGAATTATAATTACCTAATCAGGAGTGGTTATTTCCAAGTAGGCTAGACAGGGCGGAAGAGCGAAGGCAATCTCACAAACTAGACCAGCAAGATATGTAAATTTAATAATTACTTGTAACATTCATATACAATTATAGAAATCCAAATCAAGTATTTCTATAAAGTAAACTCAGGAATTAATATTATTATTTGTCAATTCCATTCCATAAAATTTATCATGAGGGAATGGACATGTTCAGAGATGAGAATAAATTCTATTGTTAGAAGACAAGAATATGAGAGTGAAAAATGTGTAACAAGTACACAGGCAAAAAAAAAACACATTTGCCAATTTGTCAGTGGACTAAACAAATAATTATAAGTTAAAATATTACTGAAAATATTGTCATATATAGTTCAATGGAAAATTCACCAAAAATAATTGAGACAACGACAACTTGGTAGCGGTATGATGATGATGATGATAAAATAACTATTCTAGTTCTTGCCAATTTTATAGGCGAACCATTGCGGTTCACATTATATACTTGTTTTCAAACAATATTAGGATACAAAAGATAGGGGATCGAGTCTAACAGTATAAAAGGATTTATTAGTCAATCCCATTTAGTGGGATAAAAACTTGATTGTTGTTGTTGTAGTATTGGGAAATCTAAGATGAATGGAAAGTGAACTTACTGAGTCTTGTGTAAGATTTGAAAAGTGTCATGGATAAAGAAAAAGTGGGAAATTAACGATTAATTTTTTCTAAGGTATAGAATTAGAGATAATGAGGCAAAAATAATTTGCTGTAATTTCTAACCGGCATTGAACATTCCTATTCAGTCCTAGAAAAGCATGGATTACCCAACAAAAGGTTCTTGATTTGAAAAGTTTTGTGGAGAAAGAAAAGGTAGAAAATTAACTAACAAATTTTCTACACTATAGAATTAGAGACGAGGCAAAAAAAAAAATTGCAGTAATTTTCAAGTTATTGAGCATTCCTATTCAGTCCTAGAAAAGCAAGGATTAACCAACAACTTCTTGATTTTCAATAGAGAGACAGGACAAAGTAGAATAAGTAATAAAAGGTTATTTTTATATGGCTTTTCAAGAGTAGACATACTGTGGCTCCTGGTGTCTCGGCAGAATCTGCTGCCACACCTACATCTGAATGCCTTGACTGGATGGCTATCATCATCAAAATCAATGCAATAATCCTGCAATTGAACATGTTTGCGAAATATCCATTTATCAAAGGGTAAACTAGTACTTAATTCTTTTATTTATTGGGGCAGACTGTATACATTTCAGTATCTAAACAGGAGCAGCATTAGCGACATTGTAAATTCCCAATAAATATTTAATATAATCAGACAGACTTTTTGTCTATTGAACATTTCAAAAACTAAAAAATATATATATGTTTGTTTGTCAAAAAATACAGAGTAGAAGAAGTAGCAAATTGCAGCCATAAAAGGTTAAACTTGTTAAAACAAGAAAGAAACATTTTCAATCAAAATGAATTAAGACCTTAACGGAAACAATGTGAATACAAGAGATTTTCTACAAATCTACCCAAAAAAATTTTAAATGTGTCAATGGATATAAGTAACTGTTACAGAATTTGCAATGGTGAAAACCAAAATATATGATATTTCGATCTGTCTCTTGTTAACTATATTGATAAAAGAACAAATCTTATCCTTGAGAAGGAATAAGGCGCTCAGATGGTGAATAAGTTTTGCATGATTGTCAATTATAAAGCAATGGAGTTGAGTGAAAAGCTAGGATGTGGTCTTAAGCGTGATTTAAAAATAAACCAGTCTGTGTACGAGAGAATGATTCCAATATTGTCTTTGTAACATGGGTTACTAATCGAAATGGCAGCAAGAACCAAAGCTAACAATTATGACATACCAAACTAGAATGCCATGCCTCCCTATATCATGTAATAAAGTGTTATTATCAACCTTGATTTTTTATACTAACTCACCATGGAGATTAGATTAATTCCTGTAATCAAACACTCATACAGCACCTCGACTACCTTCTAAATAACTACAGCATGTAAGCATGAAAGAGGCAAAAAGGCCCCCACGGGTTGACGCGGTTGGTACCTACATGGGTGATTGCTCCAATAGGTCTTGGGGTCAATTCCCAATAGGTGCAAACTGTCTCGCTAAGTACTTGACCTCCTTCATACGAAGGGTCATTGCACTAGGACAAATGCCCATCATGATTTACCCCCTTCCAAAGAGTGTAGGGTCATCCTAAAGGGGCCCCTAAGGTGACGGCTTCATCTCTTGCTCCAATAAAAGAGGTAAAAAGGGAAATGATATCAAGAAACTTTTATCTTATTAAAATAAACAAGCTCTCGCTTTTTTTTGGTGAGCACTAAACTTTTTTTTATTTATTAGTTCAGTCAAAACAATGCTTCTATTTTCTACATAATGCACCTTAAAGAGTATGTTGAGTATTTTTCCATTGTTACTTTATTTCATTTTTATTCATGTTCCTACTTTCAAGCCCTTTAGTTTTTTGTCCATTATTTGGCTACCACTTACTTTTTTTCATTCCAAAACCTTTATAAAAGCCTTCGATTATTTTACCTGCTATTTCCCCAGAGGCCTTAACGCTGCATATAGTTGAACTTAGAGAAACTAAAAGTAGCCTAAACCCTAAACCCTAAACCCAGCCTTGGTGTATGCTCTAGCAAATTATAACCATAAGAACATTGATTGCAATATGCATTTTTCACAAGAATGGGGTGGTCAACTTCTTACCCATGTTAGTTCTTCATAAGCTTCTATTTTTCTTCTTGTGAAAAAAGCAAGCTGCAGACAATAGACAAATATGAGGCCAAAATGTAATAGACTGGTAGATTATGACAATTCAAAAGCTAAAACATTGATTATGGGAATTCGTACGTACATGATAGTAATGATGATCTGGTGTCTCAATTTCAACAGGAATTCCAATCAGATTTGCATCGAAGCATCTATAACCGCAAGATTAAAGGTGAATTCAATGCACTCTGCTTTAAACTATCAAAAATAGAGAGGAGAGAGAGAGTTCTTAAACTGTGAACAAGAACATTCATACCTATGGTTAATGAACCTGGCCACGTTACCATAAAAAGTTGCATCCAGACAAAGGGCTTCTTCATCTTTCAGTACACCTTCTGACCCCCAATCAGCATCCAATAGCACTGGATAAGTATGTCTTGCATTGCCAGTTGTCATGATTGTCCTATCATACAGCTCCATGTTTGTCAATATTTCTCCAACATATTCGCATACAAAAGCACCTCTTGGCAACTTGTCAAGAGTTCTTACTCCCCACCCTTTCTCTTTAGAAGTAAGAAATACCTGAAGCAGACACATTATGGATCTATTAGAAAAGGAAGTTCATTTAATTGAGAAAACAGATAACTTGAGTGTTTAAATAAGGTAAACAAAAGGCCTGATTGTATAAAAGAAATTTTTAAATAGCAAGTTAATTCAAGAATGAACGGCAAATATTGCTTGGGAATTGCAACTAACCTGCAGATTGCACGTTATGCCTCTTTGTACCAAACGATTTCCACAATGCATGCTGCATCCACACTTGCTCCAGCATTCCTTGACAAACTTCCTCATTAAGTGTCCTTTACATGGCTCAGGTGAAATTGCATTCTTTATTCTTTCAATAGGGCATTCTTTACAGTAATAATGATGGTGTTTGTTTGGTTCATTAAGCATAGAGATGTATTCATCAAGAATTTCTCTTCTGATCAGCCCATCTGATGTATATGCAAACTCTCCTCCAGTCTCCCGCGCGCAGGCACAAGGTAGTGGTGCAGCCAAGCAATCATCATAACAATCCGGACAACAATCTTCATCCCCAATACGAGCAAGAGAAACATTGACGTATGCATTTTGGTAGACAATGTTTCTTGGTAGGTAGTTAAAATGTGGCGGGTAGATCTCATCACTGATTTCATTTATAACCGATATTCTGACTTTTTCTTCTCCTTTAGAAATGTCAGCTGCATTATATCGAACTGTTGCTACACTAAAAGAATTCTGCGACTGAACCATCATCAAGCTAAGTGATGTGTCACGTGCGCATACTGGAAGTTGAGGTTCCTTCAACTTCTGAACTCTTCTAACTTGACTGCTGCCTCCACTTTTTGTACTAGAAGGATCAGACATTAGAATCACACTTGAATCACTTGGTACTGCTGAAGCGGAATTATTCTTTGAGGAATCCACAGCTGGAACTGTCTGGATAGGATTTTCATGCTTATCATCAGTGGTTTTAGTGCCTAACTCCATAAAACATGAGCACATTTCTTTCATGAGATTCATGAGAGAAAAGTCCGGGTGTAGGATCCTATATGAATTCAAGCATCTATCCTCAACACATTTCAAGACAGACTCCAAGCTAGGCATGCGGAAATCTGGTTGCATGGAGCTACAACTAAATGAAAGTTTCACCTCTCCAAGCTCTGAAGAAGCTATGTCAACCGTACAAGAAGAACGATCATCAATTGATAAAGATTCTGGATTTCTCTGGTGTGCCTCGAGAGAGGATTTTTCTTTCCAACTCTTTCTCCCATCCAGTGTCATACCTTCAGAAGAAAGTATTGGATTTGAGGGAGGGATCATTGCAATGGGAGTTTCAAAAACTGGTGAATCGCTATCAAATGGCCGGTCCATTTCCCTGATTGGATTAGAAGAAAAGTTAGTGTTACGCATTCCAAAGTACTCAGTGCCAACCTTAACGTTTGGCCTTCCAACAAGGACAGGATTCCCCATTTTCCCTTGAAGTGCATTTTTATCTGTTTTACATGCAATCGGTGGACACCCCTGAACTGGTGCTAGAGAAGCAAATACATTTGCTTCGTTCAAGATTGTTGTTCCTTTGTAATTTACAGGAATTGAACTCTGTACAACTCTTTCAGAATTATAACCAACCTGAGGTGAAACAAAGCCTGTTGTCCTATTTTCAGAGAGTGACTGCGGTGAGCAGTTCCGAATTTCTACTTCCCTAGAGGAAGATTGATGAGGCAATATTGGCTCGACTACTTTGGTATTGCGGCTCCTAGAAGATGAAGTTGCCTCGCCTCTTTTATGACCAGATGATGATTTGTCCTCTTCAAGTCTTGCCCTTTTAGTTATCCTTTCACGAGCCCAATCAGAGCTTAATTTTGATGGTGTAACACGGATGTCACTTTCCCTACAAGACTCAAGTCCATCACTAGAAGCTGCATCCTTCCCTTCGCCGTTTTCCTATACAATTATTCGTTACTTAAAAATAATCAACAGATTCAAAGAAGAAAAAAAACGAGGAAAGAATAACTATCAAACAAAACTACGAGAGGTTAACGTACATCGTCGTCCCCTATCTTCTTCCCACCGTCCTGAAACAATAAGAAAATTTTGAAAAAACAGTTATCATCAAAGAAAAATAAAATCATGAACGACCAATGACAAGCCTATATAAGAAAAATGGCGAACTCGCCTTCGGCTCTTGCATATCAAATATAGCATCGGCGAGAACCCGATAGTTCTCTGCTTCAATGTACTCCCAGTTATTATCGTATATTTTGAGAAGGTTCTTCAGCACGGGCTTGGTAGTGTTCATGGATATGCCGATGGTTCTCATCGCGTTCAGTGCGGCTGTGGCCTTTTGCTTCGTCGTTCCCGAACCCATATCACCTTAACCTTCTAATCATCAGAACAAAACCCATATCGAAAACGAAATGTTCAAAGCCCTAGATTTAAGCACCGAGTAGGCAGCGAAGAAAACTACAGTAATAACAAGAAAACAGCACTTTGAGATCATCGAGGATCACCTGGGGTTAATGAGAGGAGGCGATGCGGCGAACCCCCGGCGAACTTTGGAGAAAACCTTGGACGGAAAAGGAACACGTCGAAGTTTGGGGGAGCATGGAAGCGGAGAGGGAGGTTAGGTCATGACGGCACGGTTAGGGTTTTGGAGAGGCGAAAGGAGTCGCCATTTTTAGCTATGCAACGGGCAATATATGACGAGAACGCCTGCTTCCTTGCGTACGCTTTGAAGTAGTAGCAAGCGGAACGAGAGAGGTGAGTTCGCATGCGAGAACAGTTGGACGGATCCTATAGAACATCCCTTAAAAGAATTTCAGCGGAGGCATCTTTAACACCGTTCAATTCAGCCAGATAACGTTTAATAAAGAGAAACAATTAACGGAAGAGATTTTGGTACTTAAGAATCTACGGTTATGAATAGTCCTCGATGAGTAATTCAATGGCCTACTGCTTCACAGAATTCTCGCTCCTGAAACCGACCCGAATCAGGAAGGCTATGCTTTGAGATTCGCGCTCGATGGTTCGTCCACGTACGTTGGATGGTACCACTCCAACGTCACCAAGCCATTTTTTTTCGAAGTCGTAAATATTAAAAAGGAAATGTCCGCATAATAAAAATATGAGTGAACTCAGCAAATTCATCCTTGTTATTTTAAGAAAGAAACAAAAAAATCAGAGGAATCGACACCTTCAGCCCGGTTAATGACGGCCTACTCCTTAGTTCGCTCATCTATAAATTCAAAAGCACAGCTATTCCCGATACGACAGCTCAGCTGTCTCACTAGTTCAAACGTTTCTGGGCACGGAAGAATAATATTGTGATTTTATTCTCATATTCGGAATGTCAAAAATTTTAAATTTCAAAAATTAACATCATCGTAATATTAATATTCATTTTAAAATGTATACAACACCAAAATAATATTATTTTTAAAAATAAAATTAATATCACTATAGTATTTTTCTTTTGAATTTGATATTATTTTTTGAATACAGCAATAGTAATTAATGAGAGGGATAAAATATAAATAAATATGCTAAATCTGAAAGTGTGTCTTAATTTTAAGTGTGGTTTGTCGAATTGTGTTTTTTTTACTTTATAAATATTTTTTAATTTTTTTTAAAATCTTCAATATGAGTCGATCAAGCTGACCGGGGCCACGGAATGTTTATCCGATCGCCTGGCCAAACGGGTCCGGATAACGCTTTATATATAAGACAGACTGACAATACGTCTTCGAGTTGCTTCTTCGATCCTAGAACCATTTCCTTCAACCTTTACTAGGGTTGCAAACTTCTCCGCCTACGACGGCGAGGCGATGGTGGACGACTATGCAACGATGGACAACGACGAGGACGAGGATATCACGAGGAGGACGCTTGGGCAGTCATCAGCGCCTACTTTGAGGATAAGGGCCTTGTGCGCCAGCAGCTGGACTCCTTTGACGAGTTCATCCAGAACACTATGCAGGAGATCGTCGATGAGTCAGCGGACATCGAGATCCTCCATGAGTCTCAGCATAATCCGGGCCGCCAATCCGACTTTTTCAAGGTCTGCCCTATTATTTTGGCTATCTGATTTCTTCTTAGCTCTTTCGAGAAGCCCATTTAACGGGAGAAGTGGGTTGGATTAAAAAGCTAGTTTTTTAGGAGCTTAATCAGATTTAACATGTTGCTTCCTAGATCAACACTCCGTTCCATAAAGTATGACACGACATATTACAATTTTGTAAATTTTCATTTTAGAATAAGTTGCACGGCATGCCAATCACACGACTCAACAGTTTATACAATCTAGTTTTTATCCTCTAATGAGATCTTCATTGACATATCTTATCAAAAATGGGTGTAAGATATCTTGCACTTCTAAGAATTTCATGTTCATTCATCATATCTGATATGGGTTATAATGAACGGACCTAGGAAATGACATGGCAGTTAAAATTAAGGTAACATGGCGATCAAAGTCAATAAAGGAGAACATCTCCCCATCTGGCTCTGATTGGCTGCCAGCGCTAAGTCTCACCTAATCGGCCTGGTTGGATTCCAAGCCGTGCGGAAAAAAGTCGACCGACCCTTAAGCTGGTCGAACATAAAGGGTTCAGTGTTTTACCCTTGAACTAAAAAGACAGTGTGTCGGTCACCCAATTCCCGATCGAGTTTAAGGATGGCTGCCTTTATAGGGCGGCTGGAATGATCAACCCAGCTCACATTCGACCAGCCATAGACCTGATCGAAGAGAGGATTAAACTCCTTACTATGTATGAGCCTCTTTACATATGCCCGAATGACCTAATCACCGGTCAACCCTATGAGTATCCGTTCAATAATAGAGCCGAACGAGTTTATATGGCTCTATACCTGTCTCTCATATGCATGAGTGTAAGATAGTTTTATAGATCCGGTCAGAACTCTAAGTGTGCTTTACCTACAAGTTCTTATACACCGGTCGGATAAGGGGTCGATCGGGGCTAAGGCACTTTGGCTTAAAATACCGACCAGACCTCTCAGAGCATAATTTTATTTCTCCAAAAGCCCATTACACGCCCGACCAAACAAAAGACCGACTGGGCCTAAGACGCTTATCTTCGTATTGATGCTCGGACGGATCTATAACACGCACGGGTTATTAGATGGATTTCCAGAACGCATAGGTTATCATATTGCTTCCCAGATGGATTTCCAGTACATTCGGGGTACCATATTATATCCTGAACGGATTTTTACATAGCCTTCAATACATAGCAAAGCATCTTAATGTGAGGGCATGCATAAAGACGGTCGGCCTTATAGACCGACCGGTATATACTCAGCCGACAACATAAGCGAAGAATCCTAACAACTTGTCAAAATAAGAATTATATGTTAGGGAATATTCTTACGAAAATTTCTTCAGGGACCATCGTGTCTCCCATCAGCAGACCATTTATAACAGCATATTTCTTCAACAAGCTCACAAATAACAGAAGCTATAAACGACAAAAGAGATATCCATGTGGGTAAAGGGTGTTAAGTAGGTACCCCACAAAGTCAACCGTTAGCTAGGGTTTTATTGACTCTTGTAAATAAGCAACCTTTATTTTAATATAATTCAATTCAGTTGACATTTACTTCATCTTTATACCCATGCAAGATGTATAGATAAAGTTATTGAATATACTATAGTGAGACGTGGTGGTACATATGATGGTCATCATGAAATACATCAATATTCACTTTATATTTTAAATTTGTTCCTAGTCAATTGGTTCGCTTAATAAACAAGGATAAAAGGCTGCTTGAGCTAGAGATTAACATCTATGATGTAGTGTACCATGTTTCGTTGGTAAGGACATAAAGATGTTCAAACATATAGTGCATCCCTCACATAGACTTTCCAAGTGGTTATCATTTATCGAGTGGATAAGTCTTTGGTTGTGGTTGTACATTAGTAGTCCTTATAACTCATGACAACATTGAGACTCTATATGTTGGGGTTGCACTTTGACTCATTTATCAACTCTATTACGGTCATTAGGTGGTGAGATTAGGTGTAGTAACAAAACATATAGGAGTTAGTGCATTGTAGTCGGGGATTCACCACAGGCCGTGTGGATATCCTATGTAATATATTGTTTTATAATGTATGAAGTCTTTAATCAGAGTTGTAAGATGTACTTTAGGAAAGGAGTTTCCTAGTTACACATGTGATATCACTATAAGATATATCACATGGTTGTCGAATCAATATACAATCCTCAATGTACCAATGGTTGTAGATTCGATCGGGATATATAAGATGAAGGGATTGTACATTAATCATAATTGACTGATTCTTACAGGCACTATTCAGTGACACCTAGGGAATCATGGGGCGGTGCTGCTAGACGCTCTTACCATGATTCGTTGAGTGTTAATCATAATTAGTTCTGACGCCCTATAATTAAAGAGTTAATCATAGGATGGAGCTATTAAGGGTATACCCGAATAAAGGACAAGTATAGTCCTGAATCACAAAGAGTTATGAACCCACGACTAGCTGTATCCTTGAATCATTGAGGACATAT
The DNA here is from genome assembly GCF_018446385.1 of Zingiber officinale. Classification (NCBI taxonomy): domain Eukaryota; kingdom Viridiplantae; phylum Streptophyta; class Magnoliopsida; order Zingiberales; family Zingiberaceae; genus Zingiber; species Zingiber officinale. Next base: position 37,000,015 of record NC_055986.1, on the reverse strand, counting down.
AAGTATTGTTTTCCCTATTTCTCGTTGAGAAAATCAAATTCAAGTAGTTGAATTTGGCGAATAAAGTTTGATATGATCAAATGTTAGAGTAATTTTCAGTCAATGGAAACAAGGAGAGTGGAAGAGTTCCACACAAAGTCTATAAATTATATTTATATTATTGTAATAGTGAGCAAGTATGTTTGCCGCGTCAACGATATTAGATCGTTGATATGATTACAATGGACTCGTATTATTGGGTTCTAGAAAAATTCTAAAAACCCAATAGACCAAAATGGAAGAGACAATGAGCCTTGAAAGTTAAAGCCCAAGAGGAAATACAATCACATTAAATTTTGTGACATGAAAAAATAACAATAAAAAAAAGGAAAAAGGGAATTTCATTTTCAACGCGACAAGATCAAGAAAAGAAAAGAAAAAAACAATTAATTTTGATTTTTTTTTTTCTTTTCCCCTTATCCTCCACCTTCCCACCACGTTTTTTCCTTTTGGAGGTGATGAAAGCCATTAACCCCACTGCCACCACTTCATCCATTTTGAAGAGAGTTGTGCTACCAACACTTTTTTGTTTTTTTTTGGATAATTTGGAAGATAGAGATCTTCTCCCTCTCTTCCATCGAAAAGTCCTATCTCCTTCTTGTTGCTTCTCCTTTTCGAGAAGCATTGTTGCCGCCCACCTTCTTGTATAATTTTGGAAGGCGTAGCCCCTTGTTGAGGGTTATTAGACATCTCCCTGTGAAGGGGTAATTGGGCAGCCCTTTTCTCATCTTTGAGGAAAACATTTCAACCGTCTCAAGGAAAAATGACACTTGATCTCTAGTGTGATCAGGTGTTGGAAAGGACTCTGATCGTGGATCGGATTAGACGAAGGAAATACAAGCTCGTGATAATAATCAACGAAGAATTATTTCGCTACAACCAGAATAGTTACAGCCATCCCCAAACACAAGTTGTTTGGAAGGTATGTTACACTTGTACTATGATTTATATGTATATTAATGCATATGCTAATAGTTTTATCTAGGTTATGCTTAAATGATCTAACATATTTATTTTAGATAGTTTAACATGTTTAAATAAAATAATTAAATTAGTATTATATTAATCAATCACATGATAGTTTATCTTTGTTATGCTTATAGGATCTTACTTAAATAGTTAGATTGTAATGCATGCTTAGATAAAGATCATGCTTATGTCTGTTTAAAAAAATTCATACGAACATGCCTTTGATTTAATTGTTAAATCATAAATAAAATTTTAAATTTCCGTTGCACATAGGAGTGTAGAAACACGATATCCGAATTTTGAATTCGGTTCCAATAAAAGGAAGATTCCTCGAATAATTATTGCATATCACCTAGGTTGCCTAGGTTGTACACATCCTTTTACCTAACAAACTTGACACACTTCTCCACCTCAGGATTGTGGAGGTTATGTGAGGTGGTATATAAAGGGGGAGTCTTCTCCATGGTGGACATTCTCTGAACATCTGCAACTTACTCTCGCGTGTACGTTCTCTATTGTTCTTCATTTACCTATCTGAACTTGTATTGACTTGGGCGTCAGAGGGTCTTTGCCAAGGATGCCCCCTGGTTTCTTGGCGCTGACATTTTGTTGGCTCATGTCCGTGTGCGCAGGATCGAGAGGAGGCTTTTCCGTGGAGTAAAAGGTCTTCTATCAGTCAACCCTCGAACCACTGTGCCCAGCACATCATCTCTGCAGTTTCAGACAAAATCCATATCCATTTTAAATATTCTTTTCTTATCATTGGAAATACATTGCAATATTGCATATATATTCAGGTTTAGTTTATTTAATATAAAACCTTTAGTTTTTAAAGCTTTTCTTACAATTCAAGCTTCAAATTTAATCTATTTACACCTTCATCAAATAGCTGAATATCATGAGCCAATAACATACAACAGATGTTTATCTTGAATATGCTTGGGATTAGTATCTCAGTTTAAAATCATAGGCAACTAAATTTCTTTAAACAAGTTGCAATTGGATTTTTTTCCCTTCTAGATTGTTATCTGTGGTATCTGGTCTGGGATAATTAAGCTTTCTCTGTAAATTACTGAAATTTTTAAGGCAGATTCTTTGCTTTGCTGACCTATATTCCTATGCCATTTTGTAGACTATATATAAGATAAGCTTTGAGCAGATATACTTGAGCAGGCCTATGATGACAGAGTCTGATGGCGAAACTGCGACACTATTCCCAAAAGCTGCAAGATTGAGGAATTTGACTTATGCAGCTCCATTATATGTTGACATCACTAAAAGAATTATTAAGAAGGGGCATGATTGTGAAGAAGTAACAGAGACTCAAGAGTTTGCAAAAGTATTTATTGGAAAGGTACAAACTGTTCTTTGACCAGTCATTTTGATTATCTTGTAGTGATTAATTTATTAAGCAGATATTTTATTTATCTTGCAGGTGCCTATAATGCTCCGGTTAAGTTATTGTACTTTGTATCAGATCTCAGAGAAGGATCTCACAGAACTTGGGGAGTGCCCTTATGATCAAGCAGGATATTTTATCATCAATGGAAGTAAAAAGGTGTTAATTGCGCATGAAAAGATGAGCACCAATCATGTATATGTATTTAAGAAAAGGCAGCCAAACAAGTATGCTTATGTAGCTGAAGTTAGGTCTATGGCTGAGAATCAAAATAGGCCAGCAAGCAGCATGTTGGTTAAGACCTTAAGACAATTGAAAATACAGGTTTGATAGCTTTGTCTTTTTCCAGCCATTTCATAGATCATTAACTTATGCATATAAAACTTAATTCTATAGCTGTTGATGTTGGTTAGCTGTGGTTCTTTTAACAATGTGTGTGTGTGTGATGTTTGTATTGTTTTCACTATATCATTAATCTAAGGACATTTCTACTGAAGTGGATTTTGCGAGGGAGGCTGGGGGTGATTTTGTCATTCCCCAGACATGCAGGGTTAAATCAGTTTTTTTACCATTTTTCCCCAACCGTTCTTCCACAATCTTCAAAAAAAAAAAAATGTCAACAACTCTTTGGTTGGATTCACGAAAACCCAGAGATGTTGGTTAAGTCCTTGAGACAATTGAGAGGACAGGTTCAATAGCTTTGTCTTTTTCCAGCTATGTCATAGATAACTTGTTTATGCATATAAAAATTCTATAGTTGATGTTGGTCAGCTGTGGTTCTTTTAACAAATTTTTTTTCCCGTTGTTGTTGTTTGTAGTGTTTTCACTATATTATTAGTCTAATGGCATTTTTACTTGAGTGGATTTAGCGAAGGAGGGAATATAAGGAATAATAGTGAGGGAGGAGGTGAAGGAAGGCAGAGGGGAGGGGTTTCCTTCTTTTGATCTATCTGAAAAAAAAGAGAAATTAATGGAAAATGAGAAGAAAAAAGAAAATCTTGCTCTTTGATTTTGTCATTCCCCAGACATGCAGGATTAAACAGTCATTTTTTCCAATTTCCCCCTGTATTTCTAATCTTTTGTATACTTGTAAATGCAACTATATGTCGATAAAATAGTTCCAAATTGGTTCCCTTCTGTTTTTTCTTCATCTATCCAAGTAGACAAGGGTATCTGTTTCTCTTCCCTCTTCTTTCCTCTACTCTGGCTTCTTAATTTCCCCTCAAGTAGACACACATAAAGTCTCTATCCCTTTTTGTTGGAATCTTCCAATTATTGTAGTCAAACATAATGATTACATGCAAGTTACTTTAAGTTTCATCTTTTATTCCATCCTATGTATAGGCGTTCTTTTTATAAAGCTGAATCCCTTTAATAGGGCTCATTCTCACAGGCTGATGTTAACAATGAGGTGTGGGTTATACGGGATATTCCTCTCAAAGAATTACATCTTTACACTGATTATGGTCGCTTCAGTCGTCCACTTTTTATTGTTGAAAAGCAAAGGCTTTTGATCAAGAAAAAGGACATTCAAGCACTGCAATAGAGGGTAATATTATTTTTAGAGTAAAAGAATATCAGGTAAACCTTTTTAGTTTGGATTCATTCCGTTAACTTTTGTATGCAACTGTGTCACTTTATAGGAAACTCCTGAGGAAGGTTGGCATCATCTTGTTGCTAAAGGATTCAATGAATAGATAGATACTGAGGAAGAAGAAACTACCATGATTTCAATGACAATTAATGTAAGTACCTAGATTATTTGTTAAACATGTCTTTTGATGATATATTTGTTGTTGTTGTTGTTGAAGAGTTAATCTTAGCTTATAGTAATTGGTAACAGTGCACCACCTTTTCTCATGCACAAACTCTTTAAGAAACTGGTTTCCTTTTAAGTTGTAATTTTTCTACTCTCTAGATGATTCTTAATTGTTCTGTTTAAACATACTGATGATAGTTATATAAATATCTCGATAAAAATTTGCATTTAATTTCTCAACCTGCTAAAGTGCTTCTAAAGTTGTACATGCTTGTGGGTGTTTCAATTATGAACTGGTATTGTTGTTACTTCAAGATCTTGTGAATGCAAGGCAGAATCCTGAGGAGGCTTATTGTGATACTTATACACATTGTGAGATGCATCCATCTTTGATATTGGGTGTTTATGCATCTATCATTCCTTTTTCCGACCACAACTAGGTCAGTTATCTGTATTGCTTGGTAATATAACATATCTTATTTATAATGCTGTTGTAATTGTTTCAGTCTCCCCGTAATACATATCAATCAGCTATGGGTAAGCAAGCGATGAGAATTTATGTCACGAATTATCAATTAAGAATGGTTTGTATATTTCCATTATTGTACTTGTCTCTAGATTGCAGAATTGTCTAGGTGCATATCATAATTTGTTGGGGTTTGCATGCAGGATACATTAGCTTATGTTCTGTACTACCCTCAGAAGCCACTTGTTACAACTCGTGCTATGGAGCATTTGCATTTTAGGCAACTCCCAGCTGGCATTGAAGTGATCCTGTCCGAACGCTGAATCAATGAACGCTGGGCACGTGGCGCTCTCCGAATTGTTGACGTAGATCTCCGACCGGTCGTATGGACCTCCGACGAACCTACAAGGAAGTCGGGCCGGGAGGGGGTTCCCGACGATGACCCTCCGACGCTCAAGTCAGGCAAGAGGAAATGCAGAAGTGGCTTCGGATATGAGAGAATGCGTACCTACGGCGAAGTATGAAGACCCTTATATAGAGCTGTGGAGAGGCTCATGCACACATACCGAGGCGAATACGTGTCCTCTAACCATACCTCAGTATGGGCTTGTCAGATGAGCTTGCCTGACACCATACCGCTACAGTCTGAGCACCTCTCTGATGGGACGGCGGAACCTTCTGTCATAAGATTTTGCGTATGGTTTGGTTATAGAACATGTCTGCTGTCAGAAGATGTTTCCCTTGTCTTCTTGTCTCTTCTGTTCCCGCGCCGAGCGTCCGGCCGCTCGGCAGTCCCCTCGCGTCCGACCGGACATATGTACGGATCCGCTCGGGAGATTCCCGGTCATGTGCTAGGCTAAGACTGTTCACGGCATCGCTGCCTTGTGTCTCGGCCGAGCGGGCCATCCGCTTGGCCCGGCGACCTTGTTCCTCATGAGCGTCGGAAACCCGACTCTCCGCCAGGTTATCTTTGATTCTGTTCTGACCGGTCCGGTCGGTTGATCCGACCCTTACCCGACCGGCCGAACCTCATCTTGCCCTTGAACTTTTGACCTCTACGTATCATTGACTTCCCTCAAAGGGGGCCCCGTTCTTTCTGCAAGATTAGTAAGAATTAATGATTTTTTCTGAAAGAGGCATGCTGCTTATTATTTTGAGTGTTGATTTCATGTTTGCCATCTTTATTTAGAATGCAATTGTCGCTATTGCTTGTTATTCTGGGTATAACCAAGAAGATTCTGTTATCATGAACCAATCTTCAATTGATCGTGGGTTCTTCATATCTTTATTCTTCCGTTCCTACAGATCTGTTATATTTAATCTTTATGGGTTGAACTTGAATTGTTTATTATGTACAACAGTATGAATTGTGTTGATGATTATTTCACTGTAACAGGGATGAGGAAAAAAAAATAGGAACTCTGATTAAGGAGGATTTCGGACCGCCAAACAGGAAAAACACTATGTTAGTACTTCAGATTTTCTAGTTGTTCCTCTTATTATATACTGGCCTTTTAGGTTTTTGTTATAGTATCTAGAAAAATTCTATTTACCCTTGGACTTTTATTATTTCTTTGAAATCCCTTTTCAACTTTACCATTGCTCTTTTATTCTAACTTTCATAGGTATTGTCGGTTCTTCCCCTGTGCCTTTGGTAGAAATGTCACAATGAATTCACCTTCCGTTACTGTTAACGGTAGAGATGATCTATGAAAATATGAAATAAAATGACAATAGTGAAATTATAGGGTAGCTTGAAAAAAAACATCTAGGGCGAGGTAGGAGCAGAATCATTGTTTTTTTATTAGGCAAGATTTCTTTGTGCTCCTCAAAGCTGACCTCTTCGGAGTTTCAAAATAGTTAAAAATTTCACCTCTAATCGTTTTCACTGTTATCATTTCACCTCTAATCATTTACATTGTTACTTTATGATAACATGGTGTGTATACGTGTGGCATATTTTGGTCCATTTTGAAAAGGAGGTAAATTTTAGAGGCAAACGAAAATTTCTCTTTTTATTATATCATTTTTTCCTCTGTTTCTTCAGCATTATTGGACTACGAGTAGTTTCTGAATCATTTCCCTTAACATGAAAGATCATATCTCATGCTGTTTTTGTAAACAATAAACATCTTTTGGTAAAATTAAGGGTGATGTACATTTTGATCTTCTGTTAACATATAGGTACACATACCATACACATGCAAGCTTGTATTCCAAGAACTGATGGCCATGGCCATTGCACCGAGGATGCTCACCAAGGAACAGATGCCCATCAAAGATCAAAAGAAGAAATGAAATCATTCTGTGCTCTTGTTCTTTTCAGCTAAAGAAACTCCATCCTTGGATAATCCAGCTTTTCTGTGTGATTGCCGAGCCCTACAGCTCCCTTTGTGGATGATCAGTTATAATTCTTACTGTAGAATAATAGGGACCTCTACGACTCTGGGCGTTATATATTGAGCTGGCTGTGGAAGGAGAAAACAGGTATAGGGAAGACGTTCGTGTTCTTGGACAACAGTTTAGGCCATTATACTGGTAGAGATATCGAAGTTTTATGTAATGTTTTATCATATGTGAGGTTTATGGAAGATTTTCCGTTCCCGATTGTATGAGTAAATGTTTTATGTAACGTTGAACCCTGATGGTCCACTGTATTAAATAGGTAAGAAGATAAAAGAAGCTTGTATTCTATTTGGAAAAATCTAGGAAGTTGAGTGTTGCATAAACGAAAATGACGTCTTTTTTTTTTTTTTCTTTTTGCAAAATGATTAAAGGAGTATACAATTTTTTATGTAATTCGGTTAGTGTTGCTTGATTAGATTTTGGAGGTAGATGATTTTTTCTTGAGGTTCATCTATTAGGTAAATTAGAGCATGGCAAATTTATGTAAAAAGGAGTACAATTTTGATCATTATAACACTTATGCTCTTAAGTTGTGTTCAATTTTTGAAGCTTTTTTCTCTTTTTTTTTTTTAATATTTTTTAAAAGAAAATCTACCTTTAACCGGGTTATATTTGGTGGTTTTATACTTTTTAAAAGAAAAACTAAATTATGAGGTATTTTACTCGACAACAGTCACACATGAGGCAATCACTGAATCGATACAGACTTATCTATTCTACTGTTTTGCATTTTAATTGTTTTAAAAAAACTCATTATTTTTGTCAATTTTAGTTAAACTTTTTTATAAAATATATGTGAATTGACTCGGTAGATATTAAAACTAATATTATGTTTTGGGTTAGTTTTAAAGTTTTACAAATGAATTAAAATTGTCTTAGTTCAGTTAAAGCATGAATATTCTCCTATCATAGTACCACATCTAAAACTGTAAAAAATAAATTAAAAAGTCAATTTTTAAATTAATACAGATAAATAAATGTCAATGAAAATACATATTTCTTAATAAATCGGATGATCCAAGACCCGCAGTTTTTTTTTAACAGGATAAGAATATAAGATTTTTAAAAAAACGTAAATTAATGTTTCGTAACGCTGATTACCCATGAATACTTGATTTATAAAATGAAAATTAAGTTCGGAATTAACTTTTAAACGCGAATCAAGCCTTGAACGAAATACTAAAAAAAAATTAATTAACTTTAAAAATTATTCATGATGGTCACAGGATTCCATTCCGCATTCTCCATACGATTCACAGTGAGTTCAATACACTGAATATGACAACTGAATAGACTCGTAATTAAAGGAAAACCCCACAAGAGGAAAACCCCACAAGAAACAAACTGCTGAAGGATTCCATGGCTTCTCTACGATGCTTGCAGCAGGGTCACAAAGAGCTGAGGCACCACAATCATATCGACAGCAATAATCAAGAGCAGAAGAATCAGATCCTGATCATAAAATGCCAACTGAAAATAAAGCACAATCTACGCATTATCTCTCTATGATCCATATTCATTTATGGTTAAAACAATTTTGATATAAAGAAATACAGATTGCAATTTGTACCATCATCAACAATTGCAAAGATTGTGCACACAGCAAAATTCAAGAAAGTAAAGACAAAAGCATTCGAACGATCTACTTCTATTACGAAAAAGAAAAGACAGGGAAAAATAACTCTTATCATGGTTCTAAAAAAAACCCACTGGAGCCTCAGAAACAGACGCCTAGGCAAAATTTTGAAGGGGACTGTATAACAGCCACATATCTCATAAATGTACGTATGTAGTTAAAATTCTTACTTGGTTCATTGTTGGCTGAGTGTTACCTCAAATAGTTATTTTGCAAGTGGTATCAATACAATTTCGATATCATTTTTTAATATTTTGATATCGAGCATATATGCTCTCAAATACTGCATATGTGCATTGCAGTAGGTTGGCATATGTGTTTTTTGAAATGTTACATTTTACAATATCAATATATACTTCTACAAGACCCAACTCGAATATACCTTACAGGTATATAATTACATTGCATAGACGTAAACCTAATAGTATCGATTATCAAACTTATAGGATCTCCTAGTATTGTGCCTCACAATAGATGCCTCAGACGTAAGGGGAGCTTGGGCAGGCATGAATATGTTTCTCCCCTTCTTTCTTCGATCAAAAAAATAAACTATATGCAAGGAAATACAAGGTGCATAAACCGTTATTACCATATCCCAAGTATCTTGGGCAAACAGGATAAAATAGGAAATTATCTCTCTCTCTCTCTCTCCCCAAAGGTTTATATAATTTTCTCTCCCAGTTGTGTTGAGTGTGTGGTTTGCTCAGTCCTAGACATAGGAATCCAAAGAAAACTAGTTGTATCAATCCAATAGTCATAGCAGAACAATATTAATAGGAAGGTCATTAGTCTCAAAAGATCCTTTCTCTTTTTCAAATTTAGCAAATGTCTGATTTTCGTATAAATGTATTGAATGCAGAAAAAGTTATTTAATATACGTGTGCAGAACGAGCCCAAGACTGGTTTAAGCAAATGAAGTCCTTACGCTACTCCTTTAACTCTTTCTCCTGGAAGAGCAAAATCAACTGAGGGGCATCAGCTTTACAGGATCCAGTGTCTAAATATGAAATTAGTGCTCCCAAACAAGAGATTAGTAATGAAGTCCCACTCGGATGGGCAATAGGACAAGGACCAAGTGCAGCAAGGGCACCTTATAAAGAAGAAATGAATCTCTAACATGGGTAAAAGATTTTTTTTATTGTCATTTGTATCTCCCGAGTCAGTAAACCAAGGCAGCTAGCTTTTCATAAGCTGAATACCCAGTCTTCATATAAGTGGCAAAAAATTCAATCCTACCAAACCTATACAATAAAGATGTTTTCTGAATCATGCAATGAGAGTGCATCATCATCACTAGATAGACAAAAACTACAAACTTTCCTAATTATTAGGGGAAAACCATAAATAATCTAGCAAACAAATTCCTGTGGCACAATTGTACGTTTGCAATCATGCAACAAGATCGCATCAGCTACTACTCCAAATGAAAGAAATTCAAATTTCATAGCAAAATAAACTCCCAATACAAATTTCATTTCCATGCACAATGACAACAATATCAACAGATATCCATGAAGCAAGTATATGTTCATTGGTCATGAGATAGGAAGAGAACATCTTCTCAACATTAAATCGAAAACAAGCCAAAATTTCATCACTACTATGTTCGTTTCACAACATGCTTACTAACTTCCACAAAAACATAAACAGCTAGGCGATCAGATCTTCCGTGCAGCAATTACATGTAAGAAATTATGCAATTCCAAAAGGAACTAGAATTTCCCCACTAAAAGATAGGTGGATATGATTTCTAACACCCACAAAGCCTAAAAAACCAAACAAATATGAGCAATGATCCTCATTTTGAGAAGTACACAAGGAATCCAAATTTTACTATTCAGTCTCATATGAATGATTGCTTTTGCTAACCCAAACACCCAGACACCCAAACAAAAGTTCCCTATGAAGTAATTAAATGCTCGCAATCATGAATTAAGATTCACTGAGAATAATAAAAACAGAAAAAAAAAAAAAAAATTCACGCAGCGCATCAAATCCCATAGCATAATTATTAGCTCCATAAACCCTACCAAGCAGACAAACAGGTTACGAAATCGAGAAACAGGAAGGCGGTACCAGAGGAGGAAGAGCGAGGTGTGGTCAGGCGAGGTCCTGATCGTCGAAGTCGTCCTCGAAGGAGTTGAAGAAGTCGGCGTCGACGGGTTGCTGCTGGCGATCGAAGCCAGCGAGGATGTCGATGGGTTCGGAGTCGTCGACCTCCATGCCGATGGTGATGCCCGCCGCCTGCTCGATCTCCTCGTCCTGCTGTTCCTGCCAGTGGTACAGATACGATGACGCCGGGGGCTGCTTCATCGCTTCTTCTTCCTCCGCATACACTTCACCCAAACGTCGGTTAGAGGCTTTAGTTTTTATAATCGTACGATCCTATTAAAAATTCTAAAAAAAAGTTATAATAATAAGGAAAATGATATTCATCTAGAAAATTCTTAAAAATAAACACATAAATAATGGGACCCACAAAAAGTGAAATGATGGGTCCCATCTTTATGTGTCTATCCTTAAGAATTTTCTAGATGAATTTTCTAGATAATTATCATAAAAAACATCTAAAAATATTATTTATTCAACTCCTAATAATATTGATATTTTTATATTATAAAATAAAAGAGTAAAAAATTTCTATTAATAATTATAATAATAATGTTATTTAATCTTAAGAATGTCTCTTGATTTATAAGATGTAGTTGGCATCATAGTTTGTAGAATCGCGATTCTACGCAGGATCGATTTAGGGTCAGGATCGGATCGATCATGATCGGATCGTAGAATCGTACGATCCTACCAAAAACCCTTAAAATCTTATCATACATGATTAATAATTAGAAAAAATACCTAAAAAACTAATTTACATATAAATAAATAACTAATTTTGTATATATATGCAATCATTTACACTCAATACCTCAAATTACATTACTACATGTACAAATTTAAATTAATTTGTAATTCAACTATCATTCTCTTATAGTAATAATATTTATATTTTCATATCATAAAATAAAAAATATAAAAGTTCTATTAATACAATAATAATAACACATTCAATGTAATAAATATTTCCTTGGCTTATAAGATAATTCAATTTACAGGCAACAAAGCACCTAAGAAGCTATTGAATCCTTTATTCAAATATGAATATCGGAAATAATCTTCTAAAGACTGGTTGATTTCACACAATACTAGATAATAGGTATCCAAAAACTCATTATTTTGGGAAAAAAAATGACAGAATATTATTGATAAAAAACTAACTCAAAAATAATTAAACATATATTTAAATAATTTAAAACCCTAATAAGATGAAAAAAAGATAATAAAAAAAAAGATAAAATCTTCTAGACATCTGAAAAGGATTTAAATGATATTTTTTGGATTTGAAATAAGGTGGTTAAGGATAAACCTTGAAATTTATTAAAGATCTCTGAACGAACTTTAATTTGATACATTATAGGCCCCATGGTTCAATCCGAGTCAAAAGTTATGACCTCTTAAAGCTTCCACCGATCCTGCTCCGATTCTGCTCCGATCCTACCGATTCTGTTCCGATCCTACCGATCCTGCTGCGATCCTACTGCAAAACTCGATTTTGCACGATCCTAGATCGATTTTAGGTTTCCGGATCGTAGAATCGTACGATCCTACGATCCGGATCGCGATTTTGCAAACTATGGTTGGCATAGTAGAAGTTATTAAATCATTTGTTTTAAATATAAATGTAGAAAATAATCTCATATAAAGTATTCCGTAAAACACCAAACAATAGGCTTTAAAAAACATCATTTGAGGACAAGAAAATAGTAAGATATTATTGATTAAAAATTAACTAAAAATAATAAAAAAAAAATTTAAATAAGTTTAAAATCATAACCCTAATGCCGTAAAAGATAAATAATAATAATAATAATAATAATAATAATAAGATAATCTTTCGAGCCTCCAAAGTACTTTAAAAGATTTTTTTTTTTTATCTTAAATCGGATAGTTAAAGATTAACCTTATAACTCTAGATCTTTAAATGAACTTCAATTTAATATATTATAGATCTCGTGATTTAATTCAAGATAAAAGTTATGATCTCTCAAAACTCTACCAATCTTGTTTCGATTCTATACTGATCATATTTCGATCCTATCAATCCTATCGATACTACTGCAAAAATCTATTCTACACGATTCATGATGAATTTCTACTTCTGGATTGGATCGCACGGTCCTATGATCTAAGATGGCACAATCCTAAGATCTAGAATCATAATTCTACAAACTATGTTCCATAGTAAAGAAGGAAATTTCAAATAAACACCTCTAAATTAAAATATTTTTTCTTCTAACTTATCAAAGCAGCTTGTTTTATATTGAACATTAATTGGGTCGGAAGATCTAGATATTTATTAAAAAAAAGAGTGTGCTAGGATTAGAGATCTTCAAACAAGCATGAACAGTACTAAAAACAGATTTCATTGATGCTATTAAAGATTTTTTTCAAATGGACAAACTTCTTAGGCAATTGAATCATTCCTTGATAGCTTGTGTCTAGGTCCACTCATGTCAGTAACGTAATAGATTATAGATCCATCTCTCACTGTACAATTTTCTACAATGTGATCTCTAATTAGTTAGCTAGCCGACTAGCAAAAGTTTTTGGTCACATCTTGAATCTGACACATGCGGTATTTGTGAAAGATCGACTCATTGCAAACAATATTCATCTTACTCAAGAGCTCATGAGAAACTATAATAGAAAGTAGCTATCACCTGGATGTATCCTGAAAGTAGATCTACAAAAGACTGTTGACTCTATAAATTAAGATTTCTTGAGAGAGGTGCTCACAGGACTTCAGTTCCATATCGAATTAATCTCTTGGATTATGGAATGCATTACCATTATATCATCTCCTTGGAAATTAATGGAGTCATGGAGACATGTATGGATATTTCAATAGAGCTCGAGATTACAGCAAAAAGATCTTTTATCACCTTATTCGGCATATGGGTTGAGGTTCTTAGCTGAGAGTTACACTCACACATCTTGCTCAAATTTCAAGTTTCATTATAAATGCGGTCATCAAAGGCTCACACATTTGGCCTATGCAAATGACTTACTCTTATTTGCCAAAGGAGAAGTATCATCAGTGATGACGTTGACTATGTGCTTGTAGGAATTTGGAGATATGACCGACCTTCAAGTGAATCAACTGAAATCCAATTTGTATATGGCTAGAATTGATGAGCGAGCCCGGTAGGAACTACTACCTTCACAGGTTACCAAGAGGGTACTATGTCTTCAGTTATCTTGGAATTCCTTTGAGTTAAGAGAAGCTTCGGATCTATAATTACAGCCCACTATTGGACTCTCTAATCAGGATGATTAAATCATGATCACGAAAGGCACTGCCCTATGTTGGGAAGACATAGCTTATCACCTCAGTACTTCAGGTTATGGAGTGTTTCTGACTTTCCATCTTGTCAATACGACATGGTGTTATTGACTATATTTATAGCATATGTCGAGCCTTTATGTGAACGTCAAAGCGCCCTCTGATGTCATGGATTGAGATGTGCAGGTCGAAGGATGAACGAGATTTGAGATTTAGATATTTTAAGGCATGAAATTTAGCTTTGCTAGCTAAAGTCTTGTGGTGGATACAGGATAAACACGACGCACTTTAGATTAAGTGTATTCATCATGCCTACCTAAGCAAATTTTGACCTTTGAACCCAACGTGCTAAGCATGTGGACTCTCCTCTAATCAAAAAGCTCTTGCAAATACAAGAGGATATTCTCTTAGCTACTAGGACTACAGAGGGTGCACAACAGTCGTAAGCAAGTTGGTTTAGTCAAAGGGATAGTCAAGTGGCTAAGGCGTATGAGTTCGGATCCTCTACCTCAAATATGTTATCTCCGTGTCCCTTTGTCGATCGGACGGGTAAAATCATATCTCAAGAATGCAATGCACATCATGAGGATATCACCCACATCTCGAGGATGCTATGACCGCCTGATCGAGAAGGAGACACGGGGACACGAGATGTTTGGGACAGAGAATCCGAACTAAAGATGTATGACCTTTTCAAAAGATCGAGTCCCAAAAAGTTATGGGTTAGTACAGTGTAGAAGAGTTATCTACAACCGATCCATACATTTACACTATAGATATCAACGCATCGGAGATTACCTACGAGAGACCATCCTTATTTTGGCGACGATACATGTTTCATACGCCAACAAGGGGGTAGATGTAGGAGCACATATTTTTCAAATGCAAAGTTGTGCTACAACTATGGAGGAGAATCAATGACTTTACATGCATTCCAATTATGGGAGGATGCTCAAAGTCTAGGAGGGACATTATAAAGGAAGTCATAGCTTAGTAAAGGCTCAACATCTTGCAATTTCATCCCTGATTCATCATGTGTGGGTTGTGGGTGGCTAGGAATAATTGCTTGTTTGAGGGGTGAAGTTTGGTGTAGAGAGAGAGGTTGGATTGGTAAATAAACATGTTCATTTACCTATCATAAAATTGCATTAGAGACATTTTAATTCTAGAAACAAATGCATTTCAATCTAAAAATATTTTTCTGATTTTTTTTAAAATAAAATTTTGGCAATTAAAAAAATAAAAAATACATTTAAACGGGGCATAAAAGGAAAAGTTTACAGATAAGTAAATTTTAAAGGAGTGAAATGAAGTATTACAAGAATGGTATATATTTCCAAACTTATAATTAAGGGATGCTGGACTTCTAAATCGTCCATCGTAAGTATTTTTTAATTTATCCTGAGAATCGGTGAAAAATTTTCGTAGAATCAAACCGATCACTTCTTAATCCTCCTGTTCCTTTCGGGAGTTCGGGATGCAGCCCCTGCGTGGCGGGTTTTGGTTCTTTGCCTCAAATGTGGGCTATTGCTTGTTTAGTTGTTGCGCTCACTTGAAAAGATTGCAAATTGTCCATCTTAATGATGCAAAATGCATTCATTTCAACTTGATTGCTTGCCATGGTTCGTCATAATAATGTACCGCTCGACATCATCTAAAAGCAAGATTTTTTTACTTGTTGCTATGTGTCTTGACTACTTATATTAATGACTATTAGTCATTCGTAATTTACTTCTCCGTATTGACCTAGAAACGGATCGACGGGGGCGTTAAGAACGAACGAATCATCTTTCGCCACACAAAATTCTTCTACTCCTACCCCCGAGTTATGGTGCAACAATAGGGTATCTAAGTTATCACCTAAGCACTGCGGTTCAATCCCCAATTATGATAAATTTGTATAATTTTTTTTTAAATGGAGTGTGCAACAAAAGGATGTTGGACTTGTTGACCGTCCACCCTGAATATTATTTACCACCGATAACAAAATTTTATTGATTCGAATTGGTCATTTCAGGACTAGACAACTGCTCCTGCAATTATATTGCATGTTCTTATGCTTAAACCAAAAGAAAGCTCTATGAATCATTTTCCTCATTTTCATCAGTTCATAACATTTGTCTGTCTTTCTATTCTTTTTTTTTATGAAAGCGTAACTCTTGGTTCATATGATGCTCTATTTCCTGATTGCTTTTCAATTTTTAGCATTTTATGATGCTTACTTTTACCATTTGTGTTCGATGGATTTTGTTTATTCCCCCATTGAAGATGAATTCTGGTGATCTGTTGCCGAAGTCGTGGGGATTGCCTTTCAACTTAATAATTGTCCTTCTTTTCATAAATGACGTGTTTCTCATGCGGTCTCCTCTATCAAAAATCTTAGCTTCCATGATCCATCCGTTGCATTGCTTTAAATGCTTGTTCTTGTCATCCTCATTATGATGTCGTGATAAAGAATTTAGATTATTATTCAGATATCTATAGTTTATCCCTAGTTATAACGTATTTGTAAAAAATTTCTTCCAAATAAGAGTCGCAATCAACATATGTTGGGCACTTGGATTGCCCGCTGCGCGTACTTTTAGATTTATCCTGATGACCGATGAAAAATTTTTGTGAAACCGAACCAGTCACTCTAAGAAATAGTCAAAAAGACTGACTGGGATTATTATTTTTTTGAAGGGGCTTTCTGGTTCATACCTACGATTCGATAAATGTCTTGTTCTTAACATTGGTAAGTGATTATTATACCATGCATGGAGCTCCTTCTTCTTCCTTCTCAGGCAAGTTTCATGACCGGTTTCTAGCGTAGCAAGGGAGATGGACTTGCAGGATTCTTTTCCAGGATGCATGGGGAGATTGATTAACTTTTTTGACCTTAGTACAGGCATGACCAGGACAAATATGCTCACCCAGAGACCTCATATAGATGGTACTTCTCTGATCACATTGAAGTATGAGGTCTTCTCTAACTTGTCTGAGCACACGAGATTTGCTGTTTCTTCATCTCCCATCTTGTTTAAGCGCCTTGCAACCAGCATTAATGTATGTGTTTCACATTTATCCTTTACAAGCCATCCTTACTTCCTAATTGTTTGCTGATATATCTTTGGAGTTCCTACTAGTCCATTTTTGTTTAGCTAATCACCTAGCATATTTTCATCTAGATCTGAGGATGAGTTTCCTGGGGAATATTCACATGGCAGTTTGTCAAAATCAAAGCCGGTTTCACTTTCTTCATCAGCTTGTCAAGTTGATGGATTGGGTGTAGAAAACTCTGGTCCCCTGATTGGCAACCCCATCGTTCAGGTTGGGATTCCTACGTCGAATAGTGGCATGCCATCATTTAAGGATATTTTTTCTAGTTTTTTCTTCTCTGAAAGAGAGAAACCAAGAAGAGAAAACTCCATCCGACCTCCCACAAAGGATGAAGATAGAGAGTACGATCCCAAAGTTCCAACATTAGTAGTAAACGAAGTGATGATTTATTACAATCTTCTAATGAAACCCCCCTGGCACATGCTGCACTGTCCAGATCTCCACCAATAGAGCCAATTGAGCGATCCTCATCAAGAAGCAGCTCCTATTTGAACACAGCGTCATTAGAACCTTTAAAACCTTCCGTGAGAGGTTTCTCCGACGCAGACAAAGATGATGAACAATATGTTTCAGTCCAGGTGTTAACATGATGCTTGGAACATGCTATTCACAAGCTGCTCATTGCACATGGATGATGAGGAAACCAAGCGAACGGTCAACCAGTCTGCAATTGCTACTTGCCATGGGCCTCAGAGCTGCTTTGTGACCAATGTATCAGTATCTGAAGAGATACGGGCAATTCTGAGAAGCAAGTCGTCGGGCCAGAAGTGCGTGCCACATGATTCCATGAGTATCGATGCAATGGTAGATATTTTAGTGAAAGATGAGGTTACAGGAAGGGAGCGAACGGAGTCGATATTGAAGGAAGATTATGAATTCTGCAAGGACATCGCGAGATGGCCTTGGTCAAGTTGCTTGAACAAGAATTGCCAGAATTATAACTGCAGTAGTCAACCTAAAGTTTGTTCATCCAGTCCTTTTTATTCTTTTTCTTTGAACCCTGTTGCTTAGGATCATAATGAGTATTGATCCAACATGTTCTGTTCATTCCCTAACATAAAACTACCTATCGGTGAGTCTGCAGCTCGATTGTTGGATCTCACTTGATCTGTCCTTGTTGAATAACTTGTATTAGATTGGTTTTGCTGAAAAATCTAATGGAAACATGTAAATTAGTTTATGTTTTGTCATTCCATTTCAGTGGCTTGTTCAATATGAATGACTATATTTTTCTTTTGTTAATATAAGCATTCAACTTTTCTACCGACAGTTTGATACTATAAAAATTTTCTATCAATTATCAGGATAAATTTGAAAAAATTCCAATGGATCCCGGCCAACCTAGCAGTTGGAGTGAATGACAATATGTTATCGCTACTAATGGACGCATTCGCCAAGATGATTTCACATACAATGCCAATCTCGATCTTAAACCCAAACGAGCTTCTTTTCTTCTTTCTTTTTTTTTCTTCATCTCCATGGAAAATAAAATGGCAAAATGATCTAACTTTCTTCCTTTTTTTTTTTATTAAAAAACGTAAAAGAAAAGAAAATATTGAGAAAATTGGCTAAAAATATAATTATGATAACAATGTCAATTTCACTTGTAATAATGATTAATCTAATCTTAAGTTTAAATTTTTTTTTAAAAAATGTCATTTTCAAATTTATTTTTATCAAAATATGAAATTAAAATATCCATTTTGACAATAAAAGATTTAAAATCCTTGAACATCTTTTAATTTTAATAAAATCTCCGAGGCTAACCTTTAAAGCGATTAAAATTTTAAAGGTATTTATGATTTTCCTGAAAATAATTAAAAAAAATAGATAACAAAATAATATAAAATTACAGTAAATCTGAAAAAATAATGAAAATAGTAAATGCAAGTAGCACTATTTCTTGATCACTTTAAATTTAGAACTTCACTTAAAATGTTTGTATATTTTTAAACTAATGACATTAATTTCAAAATACAATCAAATTCTGCAATCAAAAGATAATTATACGCAAAATAAATTTATTATATTTAAAATATTTGTTGATAAATGTATTACTTATTTAGCTACTTCATATTCAAAATTCTTATGCAATTAAAAAAACTAAGTTAATCTAGAAATATATAAATTCTAAAAAATTTAAAAAGTAAACTGTAGTATGAACATATTTAAAGAAGAACAACAATAGGTTTCAAAGTTAGAAGTAAATCTATGAGAGTGATTTTGTGTACCGTCATGTTGGAACTCTAGAAAACATAAAAACATTTTAAAACCCAATAGAAGCAAATTTGCTACTAGGAGTTTTATTTAACTCATTCGTTTTCACACAAAAGGGGAAGAACACAGAGCAGGCGTGCCTCCGTAAAATAAACCTAAACAAGTCCCAGAAACTATATATTTTGAGGTCTTTACCTCCCATTAGAGACATTTTCAGTCTGGAAGACAATGAGAAACATAAATCCAAATAAATGACTACAACATAAGGTTACTAGGTAATTTATGACTGAGATAGTAGTCCATGGTCTGATCAGAAGAACAAAAAAGAAAAAAGAAAATATACCGTTCAGTTGGTGAAAGTCGAAGAAGTGTCTTATGACTTCTTGATTATGTAGCCAATAAGAGCACCAAGTAATCCCACCAGCACCACAAATGTAATGCTGAAGCCACCTTGGTGCATGCTGCTTTCTTTCCTTAGTAGATCCTGTTATTATAAAGAGCATCAAGACAATGCTATAAATGTTAAGAAATGTCTGCAATGATCAAAGGGAAGTAAGAAACGGCAAGATGTAGTAAAAGCATTTGAGTTGGATCAAGAAAAGTATCATTCCGTGCTGGCATTTCGATCTCTCCCGCCAGAACGGTGGGATTTGAAACTGAACCTAGCTGACACTCAGCACAAAAGTTACTACACTTAACAAGTATGCTGTGATAAACTAAAATGGTGGCAATCGTATAATTTGTTGCCAATTATCTTGGTTTTTTCAAATATAAATAAAGTCAATTGAATCAAATTTTACTATAACAAGTCCAGAAAATATAATAAGCATCTCAACTATTAGTTATTATGCTTTATTAATGGAAATATGTTTCTTACATTGGATAATAAGCATAAACTAACCTCATAATTTTCAATACCCAGATTAATATACTATTATGACATTTGGTATTCGAATTGGTTTCTCCGCATGTTTATTCATACATATATCTCGACTACCAAAACCAGAATATAGGCACTAGTACAAGAGTTGGATACATCTCAATTTTTCTAACTCTGATGTCATCATTCATGTTCTTTACAAACATTAATGCTCCATTTGGTGTTTTCCCTTTTACCTTTCCCTCTTTTCATTGTGGCCTTTCATTTCCTCCCAATGACCAACACACACAATCAAAGAATGAGTAACAAAAAGAAAATTTTCCTATCTTGGTTCCTTTTCAGTTGGCGTTGATTGAGACCTCAGCTAACCTACATTTCTTAGATGAGAACTTACCCATTCAGTTTACGATGTGACACTAACCTCAGCTGTCATAATCCCTCCTACTTACAATTTGATGCCCCCATCAAGATTTAAACTCCAACTAATAACTTTAATCATTACCTAATCCGTGACATATGAGGCCTATCACAACAGCATCCTTATTCACAACCACTCCAGGCCTAAGATTAGGTTCAGCCTAATACTAATTGTCATGATTCGCTAAATAAAAAAAAAAAAACCCATTAACTTGTCAGAGTCTAGATCCATTTGCTAGTTCAAAATGCTTAAGCCAAATCAATACTAACTTACTAAACTTATAAAATTTCTTTACTTCCACACAACATACTGTGCAGGATTAAACTAATTTGCCATAGGCCCACCCTGACCAGCTCCGTCTATATGTGTATATGCATATGTATATATATGCTTTGAAGGTTGAATAAAGTAACAATATATATTTTGGAGGGATTATATAGATGAAGAATATTTGTTCCTCAAATAGAGTAAGGAAAAGCCATTCTTTATAATTAGAAAATTACAATTCCATGGAAATGTTCATCCAAGTTTATTCTATAAGAATTCATAGGGAATAAAATAGTCCTTCCTGCAAACCAAAGGCGTCATTAGAAATTGACAATAATACATGCCCCCTTTCCCCTTTCGCCTTTCTGATGAAAGGAATTAGGTATCCAATGAACATTGAAATGGAAACATATATCGAAAACCCACAACAGAAACAGAACAATCAAACGTTTGCAGTCACCAGAATAGTATCCTATTGTTATTGAACTTACATGTTAATCTGCACAAATTAACAGCAAACAGTAAAACACATGTGCATGTAACAAAAATACATACCAGTTCCTGTCTGAGCTTCTGGTTAAACTGAATGGCAGTATTTTTCTCTTCAGTCAACTTTGAGATCATAGCCAATGTCTGCATGTGGTAAACAAAAAAAAAAATCTATTGCCGCTACAAGGCTAGTAGATGATAAAACCAAATCAAAAATCATGTTTAAGATTTATACTAATAATAACACACTGAATAACAATGTCAGTTGCAGTAAAAACTTCCATTTCATAAACCAAGGTGCTTACACTTGGTGGACAAGCTTACAATTTTTGCCTTTATCATACTCTATATAAGTACCTAACAAAACAGAATAGCTCCCAGATTGTTGAGAGCCAAGCCATCACAAGCTAACCATTTAAGTTTTGAAACAGACGTATAAAAGAATGACAAATGCAAGCAATATTTAGAAAGCGCAGTCGAGCAAAAAGAAGACAGAACTGAGAAACATGTGTTTGACGCTAAGTCTATGAAAAACTAAAACATAGTCCAAATCTTGGAAGTCGAGTTCCACTTAAATCTACAAAATGGCGCACTAATTTGTCTACATATAAGAAAGCTGACATGGTAAAAACTAACTCAAAGAAGTAGATGAACATCAAGATGCAACCATGCCATCATCAAGCGAAATATACCTGATGTCGTGGATCAAACAACTAAGTGATTTAGAGTACATAGGATCTGTAAAATAATTAGGATTGTTTCTGATAGTCCTAATACTCTTCAACATTTCAGTTCAAAAAACACTAAAAAAATGCAAATTCAAGCCCAAGGAAGATTTGGGCTACTGCCTTTTTACAAGTCAAACTTGTTCATTCTTTATATTGTGACGCATTACAGGGAAGCCAGTTTTGGGACACCTTGTGTTAAAGGATCAAAAAAGACCAAACAGATAATACTGGATGAGGCAATCCATCCAAAGGAAAAGTTCAAGATTCCTATTTTAATTTCAATAAATAGAGTACATCAGGTCCCCTATTTTTTCAATTTTTTTATAAGAAAGTATTTGCAAACCTTTATACAAAAGGCATCTGTATTGTAATAACACAAATCAAAAAAGACCAAACAGATAATACTGGATGAGGCAATCCATCCAAAGGAAAAGTTCAAGATTCCTATTTTAATTTCAATAGAGTACATCTGGTCCCCTATTTTTTCAATTTTTTTATAAGAAAGTATTTGCAAACCTTTATACAAAAAGGCATCTGTATTGTAATAACACAAATCAAAAAAGACCAAACAGATAATACTGGATGAGGCAATCCATCCAAAGGAAAAGTTCAAGATTCCTATTTTAATTTCACTAGAGTACATCAGGCCGCTTATTTTTTCAATTTTTTTATAAGAAAGTATTTGCAAACCTTTATACAAAAAGGCATCTGTATTGTAATAACACAAATAAAAAAAGACCAAACAGATAATACGGGATGAGGCAATCCATCCAAAGGAAAAGTTCAAGATTCCTATTTTAATTTCAATAATACATCAGGTCCCCTATTTTTCAATTTTTTTTATAAGAAAGTATTTGCAAACCTTTATACAAAGAGGCATCTGTATTGTAATAACACAAATCTTTGCCTATTTTCTATCATTTTGATGCTAAGAACAAATAAAGTAAAGGGAGTCAGAAGTTACCTCTGGTGACTTCTCCTTTTGTAGTTCATGTGATCTAGTTACCTGAAATTTGTGTAGGAACCCAATGAGCTAAGCAAAGAATAAAAAAATAACACCTCGAGTATGCATTATTAAAGACCTATTTAGTATTTACATCCTAGAAAGAGAGAGGAAAGCAGAGCAGAGAATTTGATTTCCAATCTTGTTTACTCGAGCGGAGTGCAGAGAGGAGAGTTAGGTGGAACAGATTAAAATATCCATAACTACATAATATTATTAGGCAAAGTTGAAAAACGATAAATGATCACGTCGCTGTATTTTCCTCATCCTCTCTCTCCTCTTTGCCACTCAGAAATTAAGGTTGGCACCCAAAAAATGCATTGTGTGTTTGTACTCTGGTCCTCCACTATTCAAACCATGCCAGTAAACAGTGAATAGTGACTCCGCTCTGCTCCCCTCCTCCCCCACCAGATAAAGAGGCCCTAAAGAAAGAAACATTGTGTGATGCAGCTCAATGAGGGATTGGAATAATTGCACTTACAGAATCATGTGTTTGTAAACTTTGAGCCCCATTTTCAAATATTGATGACCTTGGAGAGGATCCTTCCTCCGCTTCCTCCGGTACAGGGGAGGGTGGACTAAAAGGAACATAAACAACCCGCAACTTGAACTCATCAACAACCTTTCCAGATTCTTTATTGAACTGATGATTTAACTTATAATCAGTTCAAGTTACTGTTGTAAAGTAAAATAAAATAAGCAGAAAACTATTTATATGGTAACGAAAAGCCAGTAGATAGAAACCATTTCAGAGGTTATATCTTTGGTCATTGCACCATGCTCCACGATAACACTCTGAAGTAGGAACTTGTCTTTGCATTGCATGTCAGGTGGGGCTTCCTTTTGTGCTTGCATTGTGACTAAAGTGTCACCATGAAAGAAGCAAGCATTAAGATTGAATGATGAATGCAAAATCAGTTATCTAAATTTCCCAATCAAATAAAAAAGAACTTGTTTTTTATTCATTAGAAGTGTACCAGTGACATCACAGGTGGCACTCGGTAAGACGATCCCTGTGTTGGGGCGAACACAATATTTCTTTGGGTTGGTTGTTTTGACCTGAAATGCAGAAGGTAAAACAACAAGCAATATCTATCATCCAATCCAATTTGGAGGGCACTTTACTAAACTGCACTGATAGTACCCATTATTGAGCAACATGTCCTTGTGTTGTTTTTTTTATTATATCATGCCCCAACTTTTTTTTTCAAGATTAATATTGGTTATCAACTTCTCTCCCCTAAATTAAACTGCATGTGACTAGCAAATCAGCTAGCATCATAATTAAGGGAGAAAAAATAGATTTTGTTGAGCACCTACCAAGTACCAACCCAAATTGGGATCTCTCACGTCATAATTTAACTTAAATTTGATGATTTAACATAACAATTGATCTGCAAATCAGCTTACAAGTTGAAAAATGGCACAAAACACCCCACAAGTTTATAGATTACATGTGATCAAGAAATGAATAATGAACCCACATATATGGATGCAACACACAAGGTATGCGATGACTTCAATATGAATAATTTTTCGTCGTGATGTTTATTTAGATGATAACCAATGATCGGGTGGTCTGTATTTCAGCCACCTAATTTTTTATGGTTAATTAAACTCAAAAAAACATGTTATAGGTTGCTAGTTTTCCCAATGCAAGTTAATATAGAAATCATCTTGCAGGGTCAAAATCCTAAATGATGTAGAATTAAGGTATGAGAAACAAAAATTGATAGTATTAAATGGAAAGGTACTTAAAAATCTATTCTTCTCCGTAATCATGTCACAAGCTATTCACAAATCAGATGGCATGCCATTTTGTGTCATTTTTCACCAGCGAGTTGATTTGCAAATCATCCTGCAAGCTCAAAATCCAAAACTATACATAATTAAGCCATTAGAAACTCTTTCAGGATTATTTGATTGCCTTAGGTTGGAAGGGACTCAAGTATACCACAAGGTGATTTGCGTGTGAACTCTTTCCTGCAGAGTTTAACAATCCAAGTTGTTGTGCAAATCAGCTTTCAGGGTCAACACTAAAGCGTACGCAATAAGATACGAGAGATCCCAATGTAACCATCTTATGTTGAAAGATGATAAGAAAAAACCTACTTTAATCCATAGATCGTGCCGCAAACTGGTTTGAGTAACAAGATCAATATTTGGAGGAAGAAAATAGGTTGGAGCATGATATGGTGAAAAATCAATAGGGAAGCATTTTTATTCAAAAGTGAATACCAGGACGTGTTAAAATGCTCTTTTCTAAACCATGCAGGAAAAAGTGAGGCAGAGATAATAATTCAGTTAAAATGCTCTTTTCCCAGCCATGCAGGAAAAAGTGAGGCAGAGACAATAATTCAGTTAAAATGCTCTTTTCTTATCATGCATGTTAAAATATCCCAGATATAATAATGAAATAAAAAGGGAGAAAGGAAATACCTTAAACGCGACATACTGATCTGTTTTGTTAATTAGTTGCAGGGAAGATGAGCTCTGCTTCTTCAACTCAACTGCTCGATCCATAACCAGCCGAAAATTTATTAGCAAAATAACTGCATTTGCGATCAAAGAAGCCAAACAAGAAGCAAAACCAAACAACCCACAAACATTGGGCAGAATCACCAAAAAAATGAACTTTCGAGGATCAAAAAATAAAGCAAACCATTAATCAAGTTTGAGATCGCAGGCAACACAACCTCACACGGCGGAAAACACACAGAAATCATGGATCAGAACCGAGGAGGAAAAAAAGGGATACGAAGGACTTACAAACGAACTTGAGCTCCTTGGGATCGATGTCGAGGAACCCTCCCTCGTTCATTTCGCCTCGCGTCTGTTTGCGATTTCAGTTGCCTCCTCCCAGATTGGATGTGGGATAGGAACTCGGATGGGATCTCAGAGAGGAAAGGAACGATTCTAGAGGAGCGCAGATCTCTCTCCCCGTCTTTCTCTCCTCCTCTGTCGCCTAGTTGTCCTAATAATAGTCGTTTTAAAAAATATATATGAGCTCAATAAAAAAATTTAATACCTAAAATTTGAACAAATTTAATAAGAGAAATAAATAAATTTAAATATAATCAAACCCTACTTTAATTATATATATATATAATAGGTAATTTTAAAAATGATCTAAACTTTGTCAACTTTTTTTATAAAAAAAATTCTTAAAGTTTTATTACAATTAAATATCACATAATATTTATATTTCACTTAGAAAATAATCTCTTCTCTTTAGAAACTTTTAAAGTTTGATGACATTTTAAAAATTATCTAATAAAATAATATTTAATTTATTATATTTTTAAATATATTGTTATATGATACAGGATTGTGCTAAGTTATTTTTAAATTTTATTTTTATTCATCCTAAGGTATGTTATCCTGGTTCCAAATTGATAGTTTGATGGTTTAAAACAACAGTTTAATAGTTTAGTATAGAAATTAAGAAAAGAAAAAAAATTAATTATATTATTAAATCTAACAATCATATTAGAAATACAGAGTATAACAGTTAAAAAACCTTAAACCCTAAATAGAGAAGGAATAATATATATATATATATATATATATATATAACAATCCTCTCAAATTTACAATGTTACCACTAGAAATATTGAGAGTTTGTCAAACAAGAAACGAAAACATGAAGTGGAATATGTCTTAATAAACATATTAGCATTCTGTAGATTTGAAGGAACAAAAGACAATGTGATGATGTCAATCTGATAACGATGACGAATAATGTGACAATCAATTTCAATATGCTTCATCCGCTCATGAAATTTGAATTACGCATAATTTGAATAGAACTTTGATTATCACAATATAACGAAGTAGGTTGATAAAGAGATATACTCATATCCACAACCAAACTATCTCATAAAGTAGTTGAGGTCATGACATGGTACTCAGCTTCTGTGAAAGATCTAGAAATAATATATTATTTCTTACTCTTCCAAGAAATGAGAGAATGTAAGAGTATCCACACCAGCTTCCCTATCCAAAATGCATAATTTAGGGTAAAAAAGTTACTTTATTAAATTTGGATATCCACTTTTCAAAACATCATATATCAGCTTCCCTATTTCTTCTCTCTCCTCTATAATGTTTAGGGAATGGAATCCATTCCCTAAATTTAGAGAAGTACTATTCATAAATGCATAATTTAGGGAATGGATAGGGTAACTGATGCAGAGATTTTTTAGCTACCCTATCTAAAATTTAAGGTAAAATCTTTGAATAGGGTATCTGATGTAGATGCTCTAACGACCCAATTTTTCCTATTTCGAGTTCTAAATGTCCTCAAAAATATTTGAAAATACTTTTAAAATATTCTAGGGATTTTTAAGTATTTTTATGTTATTTTTGGAGGTCGTTTGATATTTTTACTAAACGAAAGAAGTTTTGACAAAAAACGTCCAAGCTGAAATTCGAACAATAGACCTCAGACCGAGACTTATCCAAATCCAGCTAGCCAACTGTTCCACAAACGTTTTGTGAATGAATATGGAACGAAATATATTTAAGCAGTAGTTAAGGAATAGGAAATAAATTGAAATAAAAAGAGGTGGATGAGGGAATCGAACCTGCGATCTGTGGCTTCGGTCAAAACCCGGTTGACCAAGTGTGCAAACGAAAGGTGTTAATTAAGGAAAGAGGGAATAATATTTAAGGTATATTAGTTAATAAAAACCCTAGTTATAAGAAAAGGTTTAGGTTTTCTTTTTCCAGAACCCTAATCCCGTTTCTCCTCTCCTTCGCGTGCGACGACTGTGCGAGCAGAAAACACAGCACGAGGCGACTGCGCTAGGGTTCCTCTCCGCCGCCGGCAAAAGGATTTTTCCGGCTGGTCTTCACCGTGCATGACCACCTCGACGAGGGGAGCTCGGAAACACAAAGAAGCCGCTGTGATTTGAAGATTCACCCGAACCCTAGATCTCTCCCTCTTCGGTTGTAAGTCCAAGCAATCCATTGTAAGTACTACTCACCTGTGATAGGAGTTGCTTCGAACTTTCGGTTTTCGTTTTCCTTGCTTTCGGATTTTACTGTGTCGGGTAGAACTATATGCTAGGGCTTTTCTTTCCATGCTCTGTTTATCTAGCCGAATTGCTAAGGTTAGGTTTGCTATGCCGAATTTATGGTGCTAGGGATATAGTTTCTCTTGTTTGGATTATGTGTGCAGAATTTAGGGATTTAGGGAAACTTCTGAGATTTTGTTTTCTTCCTGTTATCTCTGTCGTAGCATTCTATAGCATGCTTAGAGAATTTTATATGAGATTTGCTTACTTTTTTTTTTAATGTGGCAGTAGCTTATGTTAAGAATTGATTTCTGGAAGTTTAAGAGTAATTCCCAAGAGTTCGGTTGAAGTTTTAGAGCTGTGCTTGCTTGCTTCTTGTAGAATGAATTATGAACGGATTTGGAAGTTGGTAACCCATTTCTTTTGAGGCGTCTTGTTGGTTTCAGCAGAATTCGGATTTGATGCTTTATCTTTGGTTGCTAATGCTCTCCAAATTGTGCTAGCATAAATTAGATAATTTGTAGCAGAACCAACAGCCCTCCTTGAGCTTACTGTTTGGACCTTTCTGTGCTAACTCAATAAGCCCGATCAGTCCTAATTTCCAGCATTTCAGTTCTGAGTTCCTTGTTTTCCTTGATTAGCATGAACAACCTTGTTATAACAATTCGGAGTTAGCTTATTTTGCTACCTTATCTAGCATTCCAGTGTTTAGTTTCTTTGCATTTCAGTTGCTTAGTTTCCTTTGCTTTTCAACATGCAATTCAGTTTCAGAATTTCACGGCTTTGCTTTAAGCAGGAAAGTTTCTTAAATAAGCATGAGTAGTTCCTTATCCAAGAATAACCCTTTATTTAGTTAGAATGGGTTTAGCATTTTCCTTGCTACTCAAAAAGGCAAGAACAACCTTTATTTAAAGCATGTAGTGTTAGTTTCTTGGTTTCTTGAACATGAACAGATTCTTTCTAAGTATTGTAGATTTAGATATTTCCCTACTATGCATCCTAGGTTGTTTTGATTGCCCTGCTAGTTGATAGGTATAACCAGCCGACCCTTTAGCTGTGCAA
Source organism: Zingiber officinale (assembly GCF_018446385.1). Taxonomy (NCBI): domain Eukaryota; kingdom Viridiplantae; phylum Streptophyta; class Magnoliopsida; order Zingiberales; family Zingiberaceae; genus Zingiber; species Zingiber officinale. The sequence continues at coordinate 36,970,762 of NC_055986.1, read as the reverse complement.
CATCGATTCCTTTGTTTTGTTGACATTTTACCCTTAGCTGAGCATGGTTTGTGTTCATTTTTCTTTAGCTGAGTATGAACAGTCCTCTTAGATTTATGTTTATTGTAGCATGCTTAGAGAGTTCAGATTTGCTTTCCTTTGATTTATGTTTATTGTAGCATGCTTAGAGAGTTCTGATTTGCTTTCCTTTGATTTATGTTTATTGTAGCATGCTTAGAGAGTGCAGATTTACTTTCTTTTAATTTATGTTTATTGTAGCATGCTTAAAGAAGACAGATTTGCTTTCCTTTGCTTTATTTTTATAGCATACTCAATTAGTTGCAATTCCCTACTTGTTAGATATACTTACAGTGTTCTAGTAAGCTCTCTTAGGAGATTATGAGAAGTTATGAGTAGAGAAAAGACCAAGGTCTAATTAGAAAAGATAACAAGTAATTTAAAGTAAGAGGCTAGTACCCGACTTCCGAGATTGTCGTTAAACAAATCTAGGTGATCAATTCCGAGGTCTTGACCCTGGTAAGACCGAGGTCTTTACCTCATAGGACTGGATGCTCGCTACCTCAGTCTCTATTAGAGAGCGCGCATTTGGTACTAAGCCTGGGCCCAAGAAAGAGAAGAAGAAAGTTAAATATTAATTTCAAGTATAAGGCTATAAGTAAATGAAACAAGTATCACCTATGTTTAGAACTAGCAAAGTTTAGCTCTTATAATTCTAAGCATACAGTATTGATTTTCATTCGTTTCTTTATGAGTTTATTGAGCATGATTAGCTTTATTTCCAGTATGCAGATTTATTCTTGTATATCATGAGTATGCAGATTATTTTAGTGCTTTGCTATTAGATGAACATGTTTAGCTTTTCTTTTTAGTACTTCAGTTTTAGCATCCTTTGCATCTTATGCACTTTCGAGTTTTTGTGAGATAGTTTAGTACTTACTAAGCGTTTCGCTTATAGATTTATTTTCCTCCTACTGCAGATAAAGGAAAAGTTAAAGTGTAAAGAGGAAGGCGACAAGGAGGATGCGTGACGGATGTGTGTGATGCCAGGACTATGGAGAGATCTGGGGAATTGAGTCGTACTTTATGCTTTATGTCAATTGAGTTTGTTAAAGAGTTGTTTCTTATTTTTCTGATGTTGCTAAATGAGTTTATTCCGTATTGTTAGTTTGGTTGTTTCCATTGTTGGAGCTTTATTTATTTACTATTGCTAGAATAGTTTTCTTTAAGTCGTTGTGTCTTATTACTGCGTGGTTGTGAAGTATATATATATCAGCCGCATGTGGCTGATGATTTATTTTGCATGTATTGATGATTATTGTCACCGGTACAGGGGAGACTCTGTTGAAATTTTTCGGTAAGGACTCCTCGTGGTTTCGATCATACCGGTTAAGTAGAGTTAATAGTTAAGTAACAGTCATCCTAGAGAGTAGTATAGTATAGTAAGAAGGGTGGTCATTGTAGGTGATCGGTGGCCGGCTAGAAGGGGGGTTGGATAGCTAGGTCACCCCCAAGTTCGATTTCTTCTCTACACGGTTAGTTTGCGCAAGCGGAAATGAAACTAAAACAAGAAAGCAATGAGTAAGAACACAAACGCTAACACGATTCTTTTACGTGGTTCGGAGATTGCTTGCTCCTACTCCACGGCGTGTCCTTGAGGTGGACGAGCCCTTGATCCTTCGGTGGATCAGTCCCCGGCAATCTCCGGCTAGAGCTTTCTCCTTCTCGGTGGAGCAAACCTCTCACAAAGGATCTCTTCCTCTTTACAATGATGAACTTAGGTTTAGGAGGAAGAGAGTAGGCTTGGAAGCTTTTGGGCAATGACAAGGAGTTATTCAATAAGCATTAGTAACCTCCTTCAAGCCCCAAAGCTTCTCTATAAATAAGAGGAGAGAGTTGATCATCATATCAACTCATCTCGACACCAGTCGACTGCTAAAACATACAGTCGACTGGTGTTACCGTTGGAGGTAGCCAATGGCTACTTTCCAGCACCAACGGTCATTTACCAGTCGACTGCTAAAACTAGCAGTCGACTGGTGCAGTCGACTGCTAAAACTTGCAGTCGACTGATCTACACCGATCGAACGAACAGAACCATTCTGTTCGCGCCCAGTCGACTGCGCAGTCGACAGCACCAGTCGACTGCCAAAACATGCAGTCGACTGCTACAGTATTGCTACAGTAACGCTACAGTACTGCTACAGTAAACCCTGAAACTTATGTTTTTACTCCGAGTACAATCTCTCGTGCACTCATACCCTCACCCTTACGACTCTTTTGACGCTTCCTTTGCAGCTTTAACAGAACCTTCAAGCATACTTTCTTTGGCTCTCGTCCCTCGGATGCATTCAAGCCTGCGGCTCGTCCCCAATGCCATCCTTCGCGTATGCCTCGAAATTGCTTCCCTCGGCCTTTGTCCTCGCTGCCTTGTCCACGGTCCCTCGGATGCATCATCCTTCACCGGACCCGAAGCCATCAACCTGAGTCGCATGTGTATCTTACGAACCTGCACAACTCAAATACACATATCAAATACAAGGATGAACCTAACTTAAACTCTTTGACACACACATCAAAACTATGATTGTACCGATCAAAACCTAGGTCGATTGCACCAACAGTCATTACAGTTGGTATTAGAACAGTTCTCATTCTCCAGCATCACACACACATCAGCATCAACCTTGCTGTCTTCAAGTAAGAAAGTATTTAAGTTTTTCCTTTTATGCTTTCTTTATTATTTGCAGTATGAAATAATTGCTTATATGCGCTTTAGTAAGATAGAAGTTTTGTTTTTTCTTTTATTCATATACATAAGTATGTTTAGAAAGGATAGAGAAGATACCAAGTCTTTTTCTTTGCATAATTAGATGTCAAGAAGAGAACATCCCCGTACCATTCGTACTGAGAACCAAGATCAGGAGAACGAAGAGCTTAGATCAACTGAGCCCAATCTTTCTGAAGTTGTTGCTCAACTCCAGAGACAAGTAGTAGAGCAGCAACAAGTGATCGTCAATTTGATGGCGAATCAGCAGCCAGTCCCTCCCACTCCTCCAACAATCAATGTGGAGACTCCAGTGGTGACTGAGGTTCCACCAGCCGCCCTGGAAGTCGCCACAGCACCTAGAAGACAAGAAGCATACCTGATACAGTGGCTGAAGCTGAAGCCAGAAAGTTTCTCAGGCACGACTGAGCCTTAGAATGCTCAGGCTTGGTTCAAGAGACTGGAGAGCACCATGGAGCTTCTTGACTGGCCAGAAGTCGTCGAGAAGGTCAAGTGTGCCTCTTTCTGCCTATCAGGAAATGCTCGAATGTGGTAGGAGAGAGAGTTAAGAGCAAGAGAGTAGTCAATCAGATGAGCTGGACTGACTCCGAGACAGAGTTTCACGAAGAATTCTTCCGCCAACGGATCACCAATAAACATTATGAAGAGTTTATAGAATTCAGAAGGTGAACCATCCTTTGAGTTCATGGGAGTACCAAAGAGGAAGACCCGGAAATTCCTCTCTTCCCTCACAGCTCACCAGATGTTAGCTAAAGGGTGTGCTGGTTTTCTTGCATACATAGTAAATGCAGAAGAACAGAAAGGACCCAAGCAGGAGGATGTTCAGGTAGTATGCGAGTATCCAGAAGTATTTCCAGAAGAGCTGCCTGAACTGTTTCCCAACAGAGAAGTGGAGTTTGAGATTGAATTGGTTCCTGGTACCGGTCCAATTTCAAAAGCTCTGTATCGTATGTCTCCAGCAGAGATGAAAGAGTTGCAAGAGCAACTTCAGGAGCTACTTGACAAAGGCTTCATCCGCCCTAGTCACTCACCTTGGGGAGCTCCTGTGTTGTTTGTCAAGAAGAAGGACGGATCTATGCGGATGTGCATAGATTATAGAGCTCTAAATCAAGTGACAATCAAGAACAAGTACCCCATTCCCAGGATCGACGACTTATTTGATCAATTGAGAGGGGCAACAGTGTTTTCAAAGATAGACCTGCACTCTAGGTACCATCAGCTGAAAGTGAAAGAAAGTGATATACCCAGTACGACATTCAGGACCAGATACGGACACTACGAGTTTGTAGTCATGCCGTTTGGTGTGACTAATGCACCAGCGGTCTTCATGGACTTAATGAACAGAGTGTTCAGAGAATACCTCGACAAATTTGTCATCGTATTCATCGACGACATTCTAGTCTATTCCAGAACCCCAGAGGAGCATGACACGCACTTGAGGATAGTACTGCAGACCCTTCAGCAAAAGCAGCTTTATGCTAAATTCTCAAAGTGCGAGTTCTGGTTAAATCAGGTGTCATTTCTAGGCCACATCATTTCTAAAGAAGGTATTCAAGTGGACCCTGCCAAAATAAAAGCAGTCAACAACTGGAGTAGACCCAAGAATGCCAGGGAGATCAGAACCTTCCTTGGGTTGGCCGGGTACTACAAGAAATTCATGGAGGATTTTTCCAGGATAGCTTCTCCACTAACGACCCTATCAGGAAGAACAAGAAGTTTGAATGGTCAGACAAATGTGAGCAGAGTTTCCAAGAGCTAAAGAAGAGACTAACCAGTGCTCCCATTCTGACTGTTCCAGCTAGTGACAAGAGTTTTGGCATCTACAATGATGCTTCCAAGATGGGCCTAGGAGCTGTACTCATGCAAGAAGGAAAAGTTATAGCTTATGCTTCCAGGCAACTCAAAAACTACGAGAAGAACTACCCCACTCATGATCTTGAGCTGGCAGCTGTGGTCTTTGCACTAAAACTCTAGCGACATTATTTGTATGACGTTCAATGCAGAATCTTCACAGACCATCAGAGTCTTAAGTACTTCTTCACCCAGAAGGACTTAAACATGAGACAGAGCAGGTGGCTAGAGTTGGTCAAAGACTATGACTGTGAAATCCTCTACCACCCAGGCAAAGCTAATAAAGTGGCAAATGTACTAAGCAAAAAATCCAGTGCATCCCTGATGTCTTTGTCATCATTAGCCCTACCACTACAGAAGGAGTTGTCAGACTTTGGAATGGAAATTATTTATGAGCAACTCTCTGCATTGACCTTAGAGTCTACCTTTCTTGAGGATATACAAAGAAAGCAAAGTGAAGATCTAGATATCCAGAAGATCAAGCAAGGGATACAGAAAGAAGAAAATTCGGAGTTTCGAGTATCAGACAGTGGAATTCTTTATCAGGGGAGCCGCCTTTGTGTCCCTAATGATGAAGAGCTGAGAAAGAAAATTTTAGAGGAAGCTCATAGTACACCCTACTCCATGCATCCTGGTTCTACCAAGATGTACCAAGACGTGAAACAGAAGTTCTGGTGGTCTGGACTCAAAAGATATGTAGCTAAATATGTCAGTACCTGCCTGACATGTCAGAGGGTCAAAGCAGAACACCAGAGACCAGGAGGAGTTCTACAGCCTCTCTCAATACTAGAGTGGAAGTGGGAAGACATATCCATGGACTTCATAACAGGTCTTCCAAGAACCACAAATGGATATGATGCGATATGGGTAATAGTGGACAGATTGACCAAATCCGCTCATTTCCTAGCCATCAAGGTGTCTCACTCTATAGAGCAGTTGACACAGCTATATGTTAAGGAGGTGATCGGACTTCACGGAGTTCCTAAATCTATTGTTTCTAATAGAGATGGGCATTTCACCTCTCACTTTTGGGAGTGTGTTCAGACTGCACTAGGCACCAAACTCAAGTTCAGCACAGCCTTTCATCCTCAGACTGATGGACAGACAGAGCGAGTAAATCAGATCTTAGAAGATATGCTCAGAGCTTGTGCACTAGATTTCAAGGGAAGTTGGTGCAAGTATCTGTGCTTAGCTGAATTTACCTACAACAACAGCTATTAGGCCACCATCAAGATGGCACCATACGGGGTGTTGTATGGCAGGAAGTGCAGATCACCCATTTACTGGCAAGAAGCAGGTGAAAGAAAAGAAATGGAAGTAGAACTGGGCATTCAGACAGAGCTGATAGATGAGACTACTCAGGCTATCCAAATGATCAAACAGAGGATTGAGACTGCCCAGAGTAGACAGAAGAGTTATGCCGACACACGCCGTAGGCCACTTGAATTCCAAGTAGGGGATTCAGTCTTTCTCAAGGTTGCTCCTATGAAGGGAGTGATGAGATTTGGCAAGAAGGGCAAATTAAGTCCTCACTACGTAGGACCTTACCTGATCATAGAGAGGATTGGGAAAGTAGCTTACAAGCTGGACTTACCACAAGACATGTCAGCAATAAATAATGTATTTCATGTCTCCATGCTAAAAAAGTGTCTCCATGACCCTTGCCAAGTGATCGAGCCTCAGTCAGTGCAGATTCAGGAGGATCTTAGCTATGAGAGCAGACCTACACAGATAGTGGACAGAGAAGTTAAGAGACTAAGGAATAAAGAAGTGTCACTAGTGAAGATCATCTGGAAGAACCAGAAGCACGAGGAAGTCAATTGGGAGCGTGAGGACAGTATGAGACAGAAATATCCAGAACTATTCTAAGTTCGAGGACGAACTTTTTATAAGGTATGGGGGATTGTAATGACCCAATTTTCCCTATTTCGAGTTCTAAATGTCCTAAAAAATATTTGGAAATACTTTCAAAATATTCTAGGGATTTTTAGAAATTTTTAGAGTATTTTTATACAATTTTTTGAGGTCATTTGGTATTTTTACTAAACGAAAGAAGTTTTGACAAAAAAATGTCCAAGCCGAAATTCGAACCATGGACCTCGAACCTGAACCGAGCCTTAACTGAATCCAACTAGCCAACTGTTCCGCAAACGTTTTGTGAATAAATATGGAACGAAATACATTTAAGCAGTAGTTAAGGAATAGGAAATAAATTGAAATAAAAAGGGGCGAATGAGGGAATCGAACCTGCGATCTGTGGCTTCGGTCAAAACCCGGCTGACCAAGTGAACAAACGGGCGGTGTTAATTAAGGAAAGAGGGAATAATATTTAAGGTATAGTAATTAATAAAAACCCTAGTTATAAGAAAAGGTTTAGGTTTTCTTTTTCCCGAACCCTAATCCCGTTTCTCCTCTCCTTCGCGTGCGACGGCTGTGCGGGCGGAAAACACAGCACGAGGTGACAGCGCTAGGGTTCCTCTCCAGCGGCGGCGAAAGGATTTTTCCGGCTGGTCTTCACCGTGCGTGACCACCTCGACGAGGGGAGCTCGGAAACACAAAGAAGCCGCCGAGATTTGAAGCTTCACCCGAACCCTAGATCTCTCCCTCTTCGGTTGTAAGTCCAAGCAATCCGTTGTAAGTACTACTCACTTGTGGTAGGAGTTGCTTCGAACTTTCGGTTTTCGTTTTCCTTACTTTCGGATTTTACTGTGCCGGGTAGAACTATATGTTAGGGCTTTTCTTTCCATGCTCTATTTATCTAGCCGAATTGCTAAGGTTAGGTTTGCTATGCCGAATTTATGGTGCTAGGGATATAGTTTCTCTTGTTTGGATTATGTGTGCAGAATTTAGGGATTTAGGGAAACTTATGAGATTTTGTTTTCTTCTTGTTATCTCTGCCGTAGCATTCTATAGCATGCTTATAGAATTTTATATGAGATTCGCTTACTTTTTTTTTTAATGTGGCAGTAGCTTATGTTAAGAATTGATTTCTGGAAGTTTAAGAGTAATTCCCAAGAGTTCGGTTGAAGTTTTAGAGCTGTGCTTGCTTGCTTCTTATAGAATGAATTATGAACGGATTTGGAAGTTGATAACCCATTTCTTTTGAGGCGTTTTGTTGGTTTCAGCAGAATTCGGATTTGATGCTTCATCTTTGGTTGCTAATGCTCTCCAAATTGTGCTAGCATAAATTAGATAATTTGTAGCAGAACCAACAGCCCTCCTTGAGCTTACTGTTTGGACCTTTCTGTGCTAACTCAATAAGCCCGATCAGTCCTAATTTCCAGTATTTCAGTTCTGAGTTCCTTGTTTTCCTTGGTTAGCATGAACAACCTTGTTATAACAATTCTAAGTTAGCTTATTTTGCTACCTTATCTAGCATTCCAGTGTTTGATTTCTTTGCATTTCAGTTGCTTAGTTTCCTTTGCTTTTCAACATGCAATTCAGTTTCAGAATTTCACGGATTTGCTTTAAGCAGGAAAGTTTCTTAAATAAGCATGAGTAGTTCCTTATCCAAGAACAGCCCTTTATTTAGTTAGAATGAGTTTAGCATTTTCCTTGCTACTCAAAAAGGCAAGAACAACCTTTATTTAAAGCATGTAGTGTTAGTTTATTGGTTTCTTGAACATGAACAGATTCTTTCTAAGTATTGTAGATTTAGATATTTCCCTACTATGCATCCTAGGTTGTTTTGATTTCCCTGCTAGTTGATAGGTATAACCAGCTGGCCCTTTAGCTGTGCAACATCGATTCCTTTGTTTTGTTGACATTTTACCCTTAGCTGAGCATGGTTTGTGTTCATTTTTCTTTAGCTGAGCATGAGCAGTCCTCTTAGATTTATGTTTATTGTAGTATGCTTAGAGAGTTCAGATTTGCTTTCCTTTGATTTATGTTTATTGTAGCATGCTTAGAGAGTTCATATTTGCTTTCCTTAGATTTATGTTTATTGTAGCATGCTTAGAGAGTGCAGATTTGCTTTCCTTTAATTTATGTTTATTGTAGCATGCTTAAAGAAGTCATATTTGCTTTCCTTTGCTTTATTTTTATAGCATGCTCAATTAGTTGCAATTCCCTACTTGTTAGATATACTTACAGTGTTCTAGTAAGCTCTCTTAGGGGATTATGAGAAGTTATGAGTAGAGAAAAGACCAAGGTCTAATTAGAAAAGATAACAAGTAATTTAAAGTAAGAGGCTAGTACCCGACTTCCGAGGTTGTCGTTAAACAAATCCAGGTGACCAATTCCGAGGTCTTGGCCCTGGTAAGACCGAAGTCTTTACCCTCATAGGACTGGAGGCTCGCTACCTCAGTCTCTATTAGAGAGCGCGCATTTGGTACTAAGCCTGGGCCCAAGAAAGAGAAGAAGAAAGTTAAATATTAATTTCAAGTATAAGGCTATAAGTAAATGAAACAAGTATCACCTATGTTTAGAACTAGCAAAGTTTAGCTCTTATAATTCTAAGCATACAGTATTGATTTTCATTCGCTTCTTTATGAGTTTATTGAGCATGATTAGTTTTATTTCCAGTATGCAAATTTATTCTTGTATATCATGAGTATGCAGATTATTTTAGTGCTTTGCTATTAGATGAGCATGTTTAGCTTTTCTTTTTAGTACTTCAGTTTTAGCATCCTTTGCATCTTATGCACTTTCGGGTTTTTGTGAGATAGTTTAGTATTTACTAAGCGTTTCGCTTATAGATTTATTTTCCTCCTACTGTAGATAAAGGAAAAGTTAAAGTGTAAAGAGGAAGGCGACAAGGAGGATGCGTGACGAATGTGTGTGATGCCAAGATTATGGAGAGATCTGGGGAATTGAGTCGTACTTTATGCTTTATGTCAATTGAGTTTGTTAAAGAGTTGTTTCTTATTTTTCTGATGTTGCTAAATGAGTCTATTGCGTATTGTTAGTTTGGTTGTTTCCATTGTTGGAGCTTTATTCATTTACTATTGCTAGAATAGTTTTCTTTAAGTTGTTGTGTCTTATTACTACGTGGTTGTGAAGTATATATATACCAGTCGCATATGGCTGATGGTTTATTTTGCATGTATTGATGATTATTGTCACCGGTACAGGGGAGATTCTGCCGAAATTTTTCGGTAGGGATTTCTTTGGGGCCGTGATAAATTTAAGTGTTGCTAATAATAGCATAAGTAACACTAGTAAATAGAGTAATAGATAAGTAACGGTCACCCTTAGAGAGTAGTAGTAAGAAGGGTGGTCGTTACAGAGAATCACCAAGAAAAATATAGAAACCAATGGTAGATTTGCGATCTGTAAAATCACCAACCCAATCAACATCAGAGTATCTGTTGGTCCCTTAGCGATCGGCTAGAGGGAAGGTGAATAGCTTGCACAATAAAATGAAAAGACCTTTCTCAACTTATAGCTTTATCAAAATAAAGACTCACATAAAAAGTATTAAAAGACTAAAAAAAGGAAGAACCTCAGAAAGAATTACTTGGTTATAACCGGGGAGGTTGTAAATCCAAGGAAGATAAAAAGCTCATTGAAAATCTCCTCTAGACGAAGAAGCCTCGTCTTACAGCAATTAAATCTCACAACTAGAAAGCTAAACTCAAAAGTAATTGATTACAAGTGTTGTCTTTAGCTCCTAGGACCAGGGCTGTATTTATAGGCCTGGTCGGGGGCGCCTGGAAGGGTTCTAAGTGCCTGGAGGGGGATAAAACTTTATCCTCGTCTCAACGGATCATGTTTGACGCGTCTGGATACAAATCCTAGTCTGGACACTCGGAAGGGTTTCGAGTGCTCGAAATCCGGGGACTCCGGGCGCCCGGACCCAGAAAGTCAACATCCTATTGACTTTCAGTCTCGGTCTTCCGCTCCGGTTCCGCTCGCCTTGGCCCAGGTCTTCCGCTCCGGCTCTGCTCACTTGGGTGATCTTGTCCATCCAAAATAGGTCTCACCCGAGCCCAACTTTCGGCCTTTGAGCAATCTTCAGCTCCGGCTTCTCGTCACTCGGAAACGTCGTACGCCTCCTTCTCATCCGCCCGCGTACTCTTTCGTAGCACCTTGTTCCTCAGACGCACCGAGCCCGTCTGCTCTCTTCCATGTCATCTTTCTCGCTAGCTGCGTCTTTTGCTCGACTTTTTTTGCTCCTAAGTTCCTGCACACTTAGACACAGGGGTTAAAAACCAACAGGACCTAACCTGACTTGGTTGATCACATCAAAACTACCTTGGGGTACTAACAATCTCCTTCTTTTTGATGTGATCAAACCTAAGTTAAGTTAGGGCAAATAAAGAAATAAGAAGGTAATAAATTTGCAACTTAAGAATTTGTAAAAAATTAAATTATCCTCCCCCTAGATTTAATCTTCCCTTCTCCCCCTTTGATCACATTAAATAGGGTACTTTTAAAATTATTTTGGAAAATCTAAGTTTAAAGTCTAAGGGAAATCAAAAACTCTTAAGTAAAATTGGAAGTTTTAGTAAAATTTCAAGAATTTTGAAAATGTTTTCTAACGGAAAAATTTTAAAAGAACAAAAATGTTTTAGATAAGATTTCATAGAAAAATAAATTTTCTAAAGTAACTCTAACAAATATGATTTTTATTTAATAAATTTTTAATGATCAGAAATTTTAACAGACAATTTAAAGCATTTTTATAACTACTAAATGCTTAACAGTTAGTCAATTAAATACTTATTTCAATAATTGACTTCCAGATTGTGACGAGATACTAGACCTTCTTGGATATTGGAATAACGACAACTTTCTAGAGAAAGTCTTTTAAAAAAATTGGATATTTAATTTGCTCTCTAAAAGCCCTAAGTCCAAAAACAATCAACTTAAACACATTTTTGGCACCCAATATGGGTTCCCTCCTACTGGTTAATTAAAATTTTTTTAGGAATATATTTTCTAGATAATTTTTTAATTTGGTCCTTATGATTTTTGAGATACCAGTTAAGTCCTGAATAATTTCTAAAATTAGAAGGAATAATTTTGAGCATGTATGACTTTTTAAATTTTCTATTTCCTTTTTCAATTTTTCATTTTCTAAGTTTACTTTGTCGAAATCTTCTAATCGACAAAAACCAGTTAAGGTTGTTTTTAAATCCTTATTTTCTTTCTCTAATTTATAACAATTTTTTGATAATAGTTTTATAAATGTAAACATTTTATTTGGAGGTAGAGATCGTACCTAAGTTACCTTGTCAATTTCGTAATCTGAAGCTCCCCTGAAGTATTACTTTCTTTCGATATCACTCCCCCTTCATCGATACTCATTTCGGACGAGCTTGCTTCGTCATCGTCTTCTTGGTAACTTGCTACTAGCGCAAGTCCGACGAGGGCTTCTATCTCCGATTCGGATGACGTGTCATCCCATGTCGCTTTTAGATTATACTTGGTTCGGACAGACTTCTTGTTCTTTTTCTTGTCCTTGTCCTTGCTCTTCAACTTTGGATAGTTATCTTTGACATGTCCTTCTTCATTGCAGTGGTAGCATCTTACTTTCCTTTTTCTTTTTGTACCCTGCACTTGATTAAATTTATTAGATTTAAATAATTTTTAAAATTTTCTTACCATGAGCGTTGTTTCATCGTCATCGAAAGACGATTCCGAATCTCGTTCATCCATCTTTGCCTTTAAGGCAATGTTGTGTTTTGGTTCCTTCTTCAGATTTGAACATCTTGTTTCATGGACTTCAAATATTGAAAATAATTCTTCTAAAGTAGGTAATTCTAGATCCTTAGATATATAATAAAAAAAATGTGGAACCGCCACATCAGCGGCCCCCCTAGAGCCGGTCCCACGGATATAGAGGGAGGTAAATGTAGGTACACAGGTGGAAAGTGCATGGCGGAGACGTTAACCCCAGGCAGTGACACCCCGGGGATCGACCCCTGGACCTTTTAGCCACAGAACCATGCACTCCCCATCTGTGCTACGCCCTGGGGACTCCTTAGATATATAATAAGCATATACTAACGATGTTCATTCAGTATTTCTAGGAAATGCGTTAAGCACGTACCTTAGCGAATCTCGGTTGCTTACCTTTTCTCCGAGATTCGTGAATCCAATGATGAGCTCCTTGATCCTTGAGTGAATGTGTGCAATGATTTCACCTTCTTCTAGCTTGTTGTTGCTTATCTATAGTTTCTGAGCAGATCCTGTCTCACGAGTTTCGCCTCCGAGGTTCCTTAGTGTAGTTCCAGGAATTTCTCCCAGAACTCCTTGTAGACTTGTAGGCTCCGATCTGGTTGACTTCTTATGGCGATAAATAGGAGTGTAAATGAGCCAAGCCGCTCGTGAGCTATTCGAAGCTCGATTCGATAAAAGTTCGTTTGAGCTCCTTTAATGAAACTCATTAAGATAAACAAATCAAGCTCAAGCTTCACAATATTCGGCTCGTTAGCTCGTGAACATGTTCGTTAAGCTCATGAATCAACTTTTAAATAAAAAAGATAATAGTTTTGATATTGAATTTATAGATTTTACACTTTACTTATGAAAAACATAGACAAATATATTAAATTTATTTATTAGAATAAAATTATAAAATTTAACAAGAATATTATAATTTTTTTAAAAGATATAATTTAGTTTTTAATGAATATTTAAATTTATAATTTATATTTATTAAGCTCGTTTAGGTTCGATAAAAGCTCGAATAAGCTCGTGAGCCATGAATATATTCGTTAAATAAAGTTCGAGCTCGGCTCGATTATAAATGAGCCAAACTCAAACATCAAAGAGTTTGGCTCGGCTCGGCTCGATTGCACCCCTAGGTAAAATGTTTACCAGATGGAACTCTGTTTTGCCGTTTGCCACAATGTCGGCTTGCTCCTTCTTAGACCATTTGTATTTTTCTTTGCCTTCGAGTGCTATAAAACCAAATTCCATTATTAAGAGTAAATCAAAATCTATCTTAAAGAATATCTCCATCCTTTTCTTCCAGCTCATGAATTCCCCCTCGAACTTTGGTGGGAAGATGCTCAATCCAGCCATCTCGAGTGCTTCATTCAGCGATTAGTCCTCCTGAAGCTGTTGGGCTCTGATACCACTTGTTGGTCCCATGGCGACCGGTTAGAGGGAGGGTGAATAACCTGCATAATAAAACGAAAAGACCTTCCTCGACTTATAACTTTATCAAAATAAATACTCGCATAAAAAGTATTAAAAGACTAAAAAAAAGGAAGAGGCTCAGAAAGAATTACTTGGTTACAACCGGGGAGATTGTTAATCCAAGGAAGATAAAAGCTCAATGAAAATCTCTTCTGGGTGGAAAAGTCTCTTATAGCAATTAAATCTCACAACTAGAAAGCTAAACTCAAAAGTAATTGATTACAAGTGTTGACTTTAGCTTCTAGGACCAGGGCTATATTTATAGCCCTGGTCGGGACGCCCGAAAGGGTTCCAGGCGCCTGAAAGGGGATAAAACTTTATCCCCGTCACAACGGATCACATTTGATGCATTCCGGATAAAAATCCTGGTCCGAGCACCCGGAGTCCAGCGAGCCCGGGCGCCCGGACCAAGAAAGTCAACATCCTGTTGACTTTCAATCTCGATCTTCCTCTTCGGTTTCACTCGCCTTGGCCTTGGTCTTCTGCTCCGGCTCTGCTCGCTTGGGTGATCTCAGTCATCTGGAATAGAGCTTAACTGAACCCAATTTCTGGCCTTCGAGCAATCTTCTGCTCCAGCTTCTCGTCTCTCAGAAACGTTGTGTGCCTCCTTCTCGTCCGCCCGCATACTCTTCCGCAACACCTCATATCTCAGACACACTGAGCCTGTCGGCTCTCTTCCATTCCATCCTTCTCGTTAGCTACGTCTTTTGCTCGACTTCCTGTGCTCCTAAGTTCCCGCACACTTAGACACAGGGATTAAAGCGACAGAACCTAACCTAAGTTGGTTGATCACATCAAAACTACTTTGGGGGTACTAACAGTATCTACGCGGCTCCAGAGATGAAGTATAAGGAAATAAAAGGCTTTAAAATTGAGTGCCCCAAAGATACCTAAGAATATAAAGAACAACAGCCTAATGAATTATAGTTGATGTAGTGACAAATTGACTAACAACATGAACAACATACACAATATCTAGATGAGCACGGTGAGATAAACCAAGCTTCTAACAATAGTTCGATACAAACTAGGATATGACAAAGGTGAGTCATCAAATGGAGAATATCGAGCATTAGTCTTAATAAGGGTGTAAAGGACTCTATTATTAGTAAGATGTGCACACTCAAATAGATCAAATATATACTTTGATTGTGATAAAAGATAACATTTTGGGGAATATGTGACCTCAATGCCCAGAAAGTAGTATAGTATATCCAAGTCTTTCATAGCAAAATAATAAGTCAACTCAGACTTCAAGGAAAAAATTTCATCAGAATCATCATCAGTAATAATATGGGTTATGATATGTCGACTTGTCATATGACGTGGAGGTCAAGGTCGAGAGAGAAAGAAGAAACCCATAGCTAGGTAAATGTATGATTAATAGGATAATGATTGACCAAATAAAAGATTTTTTATAGGTGTTCGGTCGGGTAAAGCCCGATCGAGCTTAAAGGCACTTAGTCTTATAAAGCCTTTAGTATATTATAGGTCGAGCGAAGGCCAAGCGAGTACTAATATGCTTATATGCGCTCGATCGGACAAAGTCCGATCGAGCTTAAAGGCACTTAGCCTTATAGAGCTTATAGTATATTACTAGCCAAAACGAAGGTCGAACGAGCACCAATGTGCTTATATGCGCCCGGTCGGACAAAGCCCGATCGAGCTTAAAGGCACTTATCCTTATAGAGTCTATAGTATATTATCGACCGAGCAAAGGCCGAGTGAGCACTAATATGCTTATATGTGCTCGGTCGGACAAAGCCTGACCAAGCTTAAAGGCACTTAGCCTTATAGAGCTTATAGTATATTACCGGCCGAGTGAAGGCCGAGCGAGTACCAATGTGCTTATATGCACTTGGCCGGACAAAGGTTGCCTGAGCTTAAAGGCACTTAGCCTTATAGAGCCTTTAGTATATTATTGGCCGAGCGAAGGCCGAGCAAGCACCAATGTGTTTTATATGTGCTCGACTGGATAAAGCCCGACTGAGCTTAAAGGTGATGGATCGAAAGCGCTAGAAGGGGGGGGGGGGGTGAATAGCGCTCGTGGCTATTTTTAACGATTTCAAACACAGAATAGAAACGCAGCGGAAAGTAAAATCAAACACACAGAGACGCAGGTGTTTTACTTCGTTCGGAGCCTATGGCGTGTAACGACCCGCCTCCTACTAGCTAGGCTGCGAAGCCGATCGCTACATTATGCTGTGCTGGACTATTAATGCGGAATGAAAACTGGCTAATTTAAAATTTTACTGAACTAAATGCTGTAAAGTTTAACTTAGTGTTCTGGGTGTACCTAGGAGTTGTACACATGCTAGGGGAGGTGTCTACAACTGATAATAAACTTCGGATCGATCCACAGACCGATCTACTGATACTGGCACGGTAGGAAACTCCGGATCGTTCAACCGACCGATCCATAAACTACACTGCAATCCTGTACGCTGCTGGATCGGTCTGCCGACCGATCCAGCTGGTCCCTGATCGGTCAATGAGACCGATCAGTGGCTTACTGATCGGTCTGCTGACCGATCAGTGGCTTACTGATCGGTCTGCCGATCGATCCAGCTGGTCCCTGGTCGGTCTACCGACCGATCAGAGACTCCCTGATCGGTCTGCTGACCGATCAGGGGTTTCTGATTTCGTATCAGGCCCCTGATATCAGCACTGATGCGTGCCAAAGTCATTACACAACACTATAAAAGCTAAGAGAAACATTCTACTAGGTAATGGCTAACATACTAAACATGATTAAGGCATAGAATACTAATTCATGGCATGTAAACATATGGAAACCAAAACTAACAAGGTTTTAAACTGTTCTCTTGCTAACTAACAGAAACATAAGGTAACGCTTGCTATAAGTACTAATGCATACTAAACACGTTCTAATGCATAATAAAATAAAACTAGATCCCTAGGATCTTTATTCCAGTTCCTTCCACACACATCTTGATCTGCATTGACCTCCAGCCTCCATTGCTAGTCCATTTTCCTTTTACCTGTATCTGCAGTATAAGGAAAATAATATCTGTAAGCTAAAAAGCTTAGTAAGAAACCATCTACCTCACTAAAATATGCATACGATGCAAATATGATTTTAAATCATGCTGTTTGAAAGGATATGCTAAGTATACTGAATAAACTAAACATGGCATGGCATATAAGCATACAATCATGGCATATCTAAAGCTGAACATGATATCAATCACATGGTATCAATGAAGAACTAAG
Organism: Zingiber officinale; assembly: GCF_018446385.1. Taxonomy (NCBI): domain Eukaryota; kingdom Viridiplantae; phylum Streptophyta; class Magnoliopsida; order Zingiberales; family Zingiberaceae; genus Zingiber; species Zingiber officinale. The sequence continues at coordinate 36,953,802 of NC_055986.1, read as the reverse complement.
CTGATACTAAAAACTGAGCTAAGCTAATACTGAGCTACTGCTAGGACTGTACTGAATTCACGAACTAATTTGTGAAAGGTTGAAAACTATATACATATAGTAAGTAAAAATACTAAACATGCTGCTGATGGGCCCTGACAACTGTACTTGCTGTGCGCGCATCCCTAACTAGACCCGGGATTGCAAGTTCCGAATCTAGTAGGGTTTACTAGGTTAGCTAAACCTAGGGACGACTATGGGAGCCCAACCCAATGGATATCTAATCCAGTACAGTGCCACTGAAAAGTAAAATACTGAAATAGCTAATACTATTTTGCTGAATCTAGGTTATCTGAACCTAGAACTAGGCGAACCTATGAGAGCCCACCCATTTGGACATCTAGTCTCATAAAAGCTGAAATAAAAACTGATCATGCTAATTAACATGTTCTATGGCATTTAACTAAATGCCCACTGTATCATAAGGCTGTGCTAGGCATTTTGTCGAGCATTTGGCGCTCTCTAACTCTCCTCTCGATCAGGGAGACCACCTCTAGGCACCCAGCAGCGTCTAAACCCCTATCTACAGAGGATACACGTGCTCGGCCCATCTAGAGATGCTCACTAATCCCTAAATCTGTGAGAAGAGTTAAAATACACACTATATGCTGACAAAATTCAATAAAACTAATCTAATGCACAAAAGAAAACACGCGAGAGCTACTTATACTGCAGGTGCGGGGTTTCTTACCTCGTACGCTAATTTTCTTACAACTATATTCGCTAGAATTCCGGTGGAGACGATCCTTTCGATAATCTCCTCGCTCCAACGCGTTCTTCCCGCGGAGGGGAACGTTCTTGTGTTGGAATCGCTGCCGGAAGGTGCTCTTAGGGCCCTAGGGAGGGAACCCTAGGGTTGGCTTTGGCTTGTTTGGGCGCCGAGAGAAGGAAGAGGAGAAGGAGAGGGTGTTCGGCGGTGAGGGTTTTTGAGAAAGAGATGTTGCCGAACCAAACTAAAAATAACCCAAACCAACTTAAGTTTTTAATTTATATTAAGTAGGTAACTAGGCCCAACTCAAATATAAATATAAATGTTTCCCTTCTCTTTCATCACGGCCCTGCTGGGTTCACCGGTTACTAAGGCTAACTAAAGGTTTAGCGGACCCGAGAGGTCCCGGGTTCGATTCCCGCTTAAACCATTTTATTTTTCTATTTATTTTTGCTACTTCCGATACTCCAAAAATTCCAGAAAAATATCTAATAATTCCAGAAAAATCATAGAATATTCCTAAAATAGTTTTGAGAATTTTCGGGCGTTACAATCCCCCATACCTTATAAAAAGTTCGTCCTCGAACTTAGAATAATTCTGGGTACTTCTGTCTCATGCTGGCTTCTGTCTCCCAAGTTGCCTCTTCTGCTGTGTGATTGTGCCAAATAACTTTGACTAATGTTACTTCCTTGTTCCGTAATTTCTTAACTGCTCGGTCTCGAATAGGCCGACTATCATAACTGAGGTCTTCGCGAACTTGTACCGTGGGCTCAATCACTGGGTGGCATCTGGGTATGCTTCTTCACATAGAGACATGAAATACGTTGTGGACGGTGACATTTCTGGGTAGCTCTAGCTCATATGCTACCTTGCCCACTCTTCTGCGATAAGGTATGGTCCCACATATCTGGGACTAAGTTTGCCTTCTTCCCAAAACGCATCACTCCCTTCATGGGAGCTACTCTAAGGAACACTGTATCCCAGTTGAAAACTCTAAGGGTCTGTATCAAAGATAGCTTTTCCGGCTCAGGTTGTCTCTATCCTCTGGCGGATCTGCTGTATAGTTGTTGTGGTATCTGCTACTAGATTTGTCTGAAGTTCTAGTTCTTTCTGTTCACCACTCTTATACCGCAGATTGGAGATCTACACCTCCGCCCATATAGAGCCTCGTAAGGTGTCATGCCGATAGTGGCACGATAGCTGTTATGCAAATTCTGCTAAGCTCGGATATTTGCACCAACTTCCTTGAAGTCTAGGGCACGCCGAGCATATCTTGAGTGCACGATTTACTCGCTCAGTCGACCATCCATGCGAGAATGGAATCTTGTCTTGAACTTTAACTTAGTGCCTTATTGTACACACTCCCAGTGTGATGTGAATCTCTTGTCTCATGCGAAATGATGGTTCGTGGGACTCCATGTAGTCCGACGATCTCGGAAATACAATGAGCTAGCTTCTCCATGGAGTAGGATATCTTGATAGCTAAGAAGTGGGCTGATTTAGTCAACTTGTCTACTATTACCCGGATGGCGTCAAAACCATTCGTGGTTCCGGGCAGTTCCACTATGAAATCCATAGAGATATCCTCCCACTTCCATTCTGGAATCTGTATAGGTTGCAGAACTCCTCCCGGTCACTGATGTTCAGCCTTGACCCTCTGACAGGTGGGGAGATGCTAACATATCTGGCGATGTCTCGCTTCATCCCGGGCCACCAAAATGGGTCTTGGTCTTGATACATTTTGGTGGAACATGGATCGCATAGGGAGTCTTGTGAGCCTCATCTAAAATCTTCTCCGTAGCTCCTCCCGATCTGGAACACAGTCTGTCACCAAAATACAACACCCGCTATTGGACACTCAATTCTCTACTTTCGATTCTGCTAGCCCTTGCTTGATTTTCCGAATTTCAGGGTCTCCTGAGCTGGCTGAATATCACCAAGCAAGGTAGACTCTAAGGTCATAGTAGAGAGCTGTCCAACGATGAGTTTGAGACCGAAATCTACGATCTCCTTCTGTAGGGGCGGTGATATGGCTGTAAGAGATAATAAGGTAGCACTGGATTTTCTGCTAAGTGCGTCGGCTACCTTATTGGCTTTCCCTGGATGGTAGAGGATGTCTATATCGTAGTCTTTGACCAGCTCAAGTCATCTGCTTGTCGCATGTTCAGATCCTTATGAGAAGTACTTGAGACTCGATGGTCTGTATACACTCTGCACTGAGCTCCATATAAGTAATGTCTCCAAATTTTGAGAGTGAACACTACTGCTGCAAGCTCAAGGTCATGAGTAGGGTAATTCTTCTCATAATCCTTGAGTTGTCCGGAGGCATGGCGATCACCTTGCCGTTTTGCATCAATCTCGCTCCTAGTCCCAACTTAGAGCATCACTATAGATGTCAAACTGCTGGGGTTGTGCGGTAGAGCCAAAATGGGAACCTTGGTCAATCTCCTTTTAGCTCGTTGAAGTTCTCACGATCCTCATCACTGAAATTTCTGTTCTTTACGGTAAGATTGGGAGGCTATCTGGAGAAGTCCTCTACAAACTTTACGTAATATCCTGCTAATCCCAGAAAGCTTCGCTGGCGTTCTTAGGTCTCTTCCAATTACTTACGCTTCTATCTTGCTGGGATCTACCATAATACCATCCTTTGAGATGATGTGACCCGGAAGGACACTGATCTAGCCAAAATTCACATTTCGTGAACTTGGCGTATAGTCGGTTCTGCTGAAGGGTCTGCAATACTAGTTTCGGTGCTCGAGTGTTCTTCCTGAGTTCCTAAGTAGATAAGGATGTCATCGATAAACACAATAACAAACTTATCTAAATACTCCCGAATACTATTCATGAGATCCATGAATGTAGCTGGAGCATTGGTCACGAAAGGGCATGACTACGAACTCGTAGTGTCCGTGTCTGGTTCTGAATCTCGTCTTGGGTATATCCCATTCTTTAACCTTCACCTGATAACCTGATCGAGATCTATCTTAGAGAACACTGCTGCTCCCTTCAGTTGGTCGAATAGGTCATCGATTCCAGGACTGTTCTTGATCGTGACTTGGTTCAGTGATCTGTAGTCTATGCATAGTCGCATGCTTCCATCCTTTTTCTTCACGAACAATACAGGCGCTCCCCATGGTGAGTGACTCGGGCGTATGAAACCCTTGTCAAGCAGCTCCTGTAGTTGCTCCTGAAGTTCCTTCAGTTCTGCTGGAGCCATGCGATAAGGCGCTTTGGAGATATGATTTGTACCGGGAATGAGCTCTATCTCAAAGTCAATCTCCCTGTCTGGTGCTAAGCCTAGTAACTCTTCAGGGAAGACTGCTGGGTAGTCACATACGACTCGAACCTCTGCTAGCTGTTGGTTCTTGTCCTGGCTGGCGTTGACTATGTGTGCTAGGAATCCTGTACATCTTGAATCCAGTAGCTTCTGTGCTTTCATAGCTGAGAGAAACTTCTTGGCCTATCTCTTTGATTCTCCGCTATATTCAAACTGCACTGCCACTTCAGGTTGGAAGATGACTTTCTGTTTACGGCACTCTATGGTAGCACCGTATCTGATCAGAAAGTCCATTCCAAAGATAACGTCATAGTCGGTCATCTCTAGCACTATCAGATCACAAAAGAGCTCTCTGTCTGCTATAATGACCGGCACTGCTCTGAGCCAGTGCGTGGATGCCATGATCTCTCCTGAAGGTAGTGCCGTCAAAAACTGACCACTGAGTACCTCTGAGGGTCTTTCTAATTTTTCGGAGAACATCCTGGCTATATATGAATGGGTTGCCCCAGTATCAAATAGAACAGTAGCACTATACTGTAAAATGCTAATCTGACCTGTGACAACTGTCGAGACATTGGCTACGTCCTCTCTGGTGAGTGAGTAGATCCTCGCATTCGCCATAGCTGGAGGGGCTTCTAATCTGCCCTGGCTGATAAGTGGACCTTCTAGAGCGGCCTGCATCTGATATAACTGAGCTGGCTGGCCTGCATACTGAATCTGCTGTGGCTGAGGAAGGCCGGTCTTGTTCGGGCACTGCTTGGCCATGTGCCCTTCTTGTCCACATTCAAAGCATCCTCGTGTGCCCTTGCGACAAACCCCTGGGTGGAATTTCCCACAAGTAGCACACTTTGGATAACTGGGTCGCTTGCTAGATGGTCCTCCTTTTGGGTCACTCCCTGATTTGCGCTTGCTGTTGGAGTTCCCTTTCCAGTTAGAGCTGTGGCCTTGCTATTTTTGAGTGTGAGAGTTTCCTTGGCCTTTGGACTCTGAGGAGACTTGCTTCTGCTGCTTTATGTTGTTCTGGTAATGCTCTGTGGTCAAGGCACTGCTCACTAACTCCTCTGTGGTTTGTGGCCTATGTATGCCACCAGCCACGTTCACTGCTATCTCTGGCCTCAGCATCTTGAGCATCAACCGGATTCGTTCCTTCTCTGTGCTGACTAGCTCTGGGCATAGACGAGCCAACCTGTTGAATTTCTTCACGGCTTCCTCAACTAAAAGGTTGCCCTGACGAAACTCAGTGAACTCGTCGTAGTGGCGGTTTGTAACCCGTATGTGAAAGAACTCCTCGAAGAATTCTTTCTCGAAGTCAGCCCATGACATCTGGTTCACTGGGCGCTTCGTTCTGATTCTTTCCCACCACATGCGTGCGTCTCCTGTCAGGCAGAAGGAGGCACACTTCACCTTCTCGTGTTCTGGCCAGTCCAGAAGCTCCATCGTGCTCTCCAGTGTTTTGAACCAGGCTTGTGCATCCCATGGTTCACTAGTGCCTGAGAAGTTCTCTGGCTTGACTCGCTGCCACTGGATCAGATAGGCTTCCTTTCTTGGCTCATCTGCTAGGACTGCTGGTGCTGGTACTGGTGCTAGCGCTGGCGCTGTAGGCTGGGCTGGTGGAACCTCTAAGACTTCTGGAGTCGTCAGGTTCGGTTCCGGGGTGACTGTGGGGGTACTCTGCTGATTAGCCTTTAAGGTGGCTATTTCCTGTCGCTGTTCAGCTAGCTGCTGCTGTAACTGAGCCACTAATGCTGTAAGGTCTGGGGGAGGCACTGAACTGCCTGCCTCTTGCTGGGGCTCAGTAGCTAGTGCCCTTCTAGCTGGGCGTCCTCGTGCCATTGCTAAAGACATAGAGGACAGAACATGAATAACTATTACAATCATAATTGTATAACTATCGTTATCATGTTATATACTATCACATACTATCATGCAGCAGTTTATCTATAAACATGATCTATAACAAGGAAACAGAAAGCATAAATAAAGTAGAGGTATTCTTACTTGGAAGCTGTAGGTTCAATGCTGATGTGTGTGTAGGAAGTATGGAAACCGGCTCCGATACCACTCTGTAACGACCCGCCTACTAGCTGTAAAGCCGATCGCTACATTATCTTGTGTCTTGGACTATTAATGCGGAATGAAAGCGCTAATTTACAATTTTACTGAACTAAATGTTGTAAAGTTTAACTTAGTGTTCTGGTGTACCTAGGAGTTGTACACATCCTAGGGTACAACTGATAATAAACTTCGGATCGATCCACAGACCGATCTATTGATATCGCACGGTAGGAAATTCGGATCGTTCAACCGACCGATCCATAAACTCTGTTGCAATCACATGCGGCTGCTGGATCGGTCGCCGACCGATCCGGTGGTCCTGATTGGTCAATGAGACCGATCGGTGGCTTCTTGATCGATCTGGCGGCAGGCGGTGAACAGAGCGTTCGCCAGCCCCGATCGATCCACGGATCGATCAAGGAACGAAGCAATTCGCGAGCAGTCACGATCGGTCTGGGACCGATCGAGACTCGATCGGTCAGATGGACCGATCGTGGTTCTCGATTCGTGTCGAGCCCCGATATCAGCGATGCGTGCCAAAGTCATTACACAACACTATAAAAGCTAAGAGAAACATTCTACTAGGTAATGGCTAACATACTAAACATGATTAAGGCATAGAATACTAATTCATGGCATGTAAACATATGGAAATCAAAACTAACAAGGTTTTAAACTGTTCTCTTGCTAACTAACAGAAACATAAGGTAACGCTTGCTATAAGTACTAATGCATACTAAACACGTTCTAATGCATAATAAAATAAAACTAGATCCCTAGGATCTTTATTCCAGTTCCTTCCACACACATCTTGATCTGCATTGACCTCCAGCCTCCACTGCTAGTCCATTTTCCTTTTACCTGTATCTGCAGTATAAGGAAAATAGTATCTGTAAGCTAAAAAGCTTAGTAAGAAACCATCTACCTCACTAAAACATGCATACGATGCAAATATGATTTTAAATCATGCTGTTTGAAAGGATATGCTAAGTATACTGAATAAACTAAATATGGCATGACATATAAGCATACAATCATGGCATATCTAAAGCTGAACATGATATCAATCACATGGTATCAATGAAGAACTAAGCTGATACTAAAAACTGAGCTAAGCTAATACTGAGCTACTGCTAGGACTGTCCTGAATTCACGAACTAATTTGTGAAAGGTTGAAAACCATATACATATAGTAAGTAAAAATACTAAACATGCTGCTGATGGGCCCTGGCAACTGTACTTGCTGTGCGCGCATCCCTAACTAGACCCGGGATTGCAAGTTCCGAATCTAGTAGGGTTTACTAGGTTAGCTAAACCTAGGGACGACTATGGGAGCCCAACCCAATGGATATCTAATCCAGTACAGTGCCACTGAAAAGTAAAATACTGAAATAGCTAATACTATTTTGCTGAATCTAGGTTATCTGAACCTAGAACTAGGTTGTCTGAACCTAGAGGCGACTGTGGGAGCCCACCCATTTGGACATCTAGTCTCATAAAAGCTGAAATAAAAACTGATCATGCTAATTAACATGTTCTATGGCATTTAACTAAATGCCCACTGTATCATAAGGCTGTGCTAGGCATTTTGTCGAGCATTTGGCGCTCTCTAACTCTCCTCTGGATCAGGGAGACCACCTCTAGGCACCCAGCAACGTCTAAACCCCTATCTACAGAGGATACACGTGCTCGGCCCATCTAGAGATGCTCACTAATCCCTAAATCTGTGAGAAGAGTTAAAATACACACTATATGCTGACAAAATTCAATAAAACTAATCTAATGCACAAAAGAAAACACGCGAGAGCTACTTATACTGCAGGTGAGGGGTTTCTTACCTCGTACGCTAATTTTCTTACAACTCTATTCGCTAGAATTCCGGTGGAGACGATCCTTTCGATAATCTCCTCGCTCCAACGCGTTCTTCTCGCGGAGGGGAATGTTCTTGTGTTGGAATCGCTGCCGGAAGGTGCTCTTAGGGCCCTAGGGAGGGAACCCTAGGGTTGGCTTTGGCTTGTTTGGGCGCCGAGAGAAGGAAGAGGAGAAGGAGAGGGTGTTCGGCGGTGAGGGTTTTTGAGAAAGAGATGTTGCCGAACCAAACTAAAAATAACCCAAACCAACTTAAGTTTTTAATTTATATTAAGTGGGTAACTAGGCCCAACTCAAATATAAATATAAATATTTCCCTTCTCTTTCATCACGGCCCTGCTGGGTTCATCGGTTACTAAGGCTAACTAAAGGTTTAGCGGACCCGAGAGGTCCCGGGTTCGATTCCCGCTTAAACCATTTTACTTTTCTATTTATTTTTGCTACTTCCGATACTCCAAAAATTCCAGAAAAATATCTAATAATTCCAGAAAAATCATAGAATATTCCTAAAATAGTTTTGAGAATTTTCGGGCGTTACATGGCGACTCCTACTCCAAGGCACGCGGTCCTTGACCACTTTCGATGGGCAACAACTATATATCGGAAAGATTACAATTTGAATTACAATTAATGCAATAAGTAAACTAATACCGACAACAAAAGATCGAAGAGTCTGAGCTTCGGGTTGTCGACGTCGAGTAGTAGCACTTCAAGGTCGAGACGTTAGCAGCTTGTCGCACGGAGAATGCTTAGAAGATCGTTGTTCTTTGGCTGCACCCTCGACCCTCTTTTTATATGACATTCCGGGCGCCTGGATCCCTTCCGGGCACCTGGAGTGTGACGTGGCCAACCAACCAGGATGCTCCACGTGGCGAAGTCGCGGCAGGGATAAATGTTGGTCCCGGGCGCCCGGATCCATCCCGGGCGCCCGGATCCATCCCGGGCGCCCGGACCTCCTTTTTCCAGGAGCCGCTTCTCCTGCAAAACAAGGTTAGTCCGAGCAATTTCATACCCTGCAAGACAATGTTAGAATCTGATAATTCATAAGTGAAAAGGAGCTGACAGTCTTCGGACTGTCCGAGTCTGACTTCGGATTCCCAACCGGAAACCCTAGGTCGACTGGACGCCTACTGTTCCCTCTACGGGGAACGCGTCCTCACCTACTCCACTCAGGAGATTTACTTGATGCCAGTCCGGTCCTCCAGACCGACTGGACTTTTCGCCTAGGGTTACCACCCCCTAGGACCTAGGGTTACCGCCCCCTAGGGTTTTTCTCCACCTAGGGTTACCACCCCCTAGGACATAAGGTTGCCGCCCCTTAGGGTTTTCCTCCACCTAGGCTTACCGCCCCCTAGGACCTAAGGTTGCCGCCCCTTAGGGTTTTCCCTTTGCCTAACCGCAGCTAGGACTTTCCTGAAACACTTATTCAGCACGTTAGATCACCACAAACCTTAACTTTGAATCCTTTGCCATTATCAAAACTCAGGTTCGATCATCGGATGCTCCCCGCACCAACAATCTCCCCCTTTTTGATTATGGCAATCGAAATTCAAAGTTAAGTAATAATATGCAGTAAGATGTAAAGAAAGACATGGCATTACAAACTCCCCCTTAATATAACCTCCCCTTTGGATTTATTGTTCTCTTTTGAATTTCTCTACTCTCCCCCTTTGCCATATATCAAAAAAAGAAGCTAGTTTTGAAAAAAAAACTTAACTTTTCAAGACAAAACTTAGCAGAGTTTGTTTGAAAAACTTAGGTACGAGGCAAAAAAAGGTTTAAGAGAAAAGCAACATCTTAGAATTGGTTTTAATAGCAACATTTTTGAAAATTTGCTAAGGAAAATAGTTTTAAAAACTTTAAACCATTGATTTTGCTTGAGGAGATTATTCTTTGTGCTATGTTAAATAAGAATTCAACTCTTTTTAACTTAGTGAATTTTGAGGAGTTTCCAAAAAAAATTTCAATCAACTTCAGAAATTTTCTGATTTCAAAAATTTTCCAGCTTAAAAAATTTTCAAGGAAAATTTTCAACTTAAAGAAGTTAATTGCAGCTTAAAGAGTTTTCAAACAGAATTTCAACTTAACGAATTTTCAAAAAAGGTTTCAACTTAAATAATTTTCTAACAAAATTCCAAAAAGAATTTTCAAATAGAAGAGATTTGAAAGTTTTAAGTTTGAAAAAGTTTTAAGTTTGAAAAACTGCTTAAGAGAAATGAATTTCAAAGATACTTAAGGCAAAGGAGAAGCGTTAACTTTAGTGTTTAATAGTTTACAAATTTTGTTTTAGTAAGGTATCAGAGCCCTAAGGTCCAAGAATGAGTCAAGATTTGATTTTGGTCAGGTATCAGAGCCCTTAAGTACAAGCATGCTTAAACTTTAATATTGCCTCTAGAGAACATCTTGCCAAATAGCTAAGTCTAGAGTGTAATTTAATTGAGTTTAGTTAAAGATGATTTGATTGGGTACTTAGCTTAAAGGGGTATTACATAAGGGCTTAGTTTTAAAGGTCAGGTTATAAAGTAATTTTAATTTTAACGCTAAAACAAAAGCTTGAATTTTCGAAATATGTCAAAAATAGTTTTTAATTTTCAAGTCAAAAAAAAAAGAAAAACTAATTTTTAAAACCGACTCAAAATCACTCCCCCTTAATTAATGCCTTAATAAATTTTTGAGTTCAGGAGTTCAAGCATGAGAGGTTAAAAAATTATTTTCCTAATTTTCCATCTCACTCATTCTAGATTAACAAGCATGTTTAGCATATGAGTGAGTGTGAGATGGAGTTTAATTTACAATATTGAAAATATCAGTTAGAATTCCAAATAGGTGACCGTTATTTTGAAAATTTAAAAAATTAATTGAGTTTAGAATTTCAAAGAATTTAATAACTTCTGAAAAGGGTTTTCAAATTAATTTTCCAGAGGATATTTCAAATGATTTTTCAAATAATTTTTGAAATAATTTTGAAATTAATTTTTCAAGGGATTTTTCAAATGATTTTTCAAATGATTTTTCAAAAGATTTTGAAATGATCATTTTTCAAATTAAGTTTTAAAATAATTTTGAAATGATTTTGAAAAGATTTTTCAAATAATTTTAAAAGAATTTTTAGAAGATTTTGAACTGATTTTGAAGAGATTTTTCAAATAATTTTGAAAAGAAGTTTTAAGAGATTTTTGAAATAATTTTGAAATTGAGTTTAAAAGATTTTTGAAATAATTTTGAAATTGAGTTTAGTAGATTTTTGAAATAATTTTGAAATAATTTTGAAATTGAGTTTAAAAGATTTTTGAAATAATTTTGAAATTGAGTTTAAAAGATTTTTGAAATAATTTTAAAATAATTTTGAAATTGAGTTTAGTTGAATTAACTTGATTTAAGTCAAATTTAATTTTTAATTTCCTAGTCATCTCACCCGATCTAAATTTTCAATCAGGAAACCCTATAATTGTTGTGAGATGAGTTAGTTCAATTTTTAGGGCTTAGTTTAACTTTATGTTAGATTCAGGTTTAGCTTTGGGTTAAACAAGTAACCATTCTTTGGATAAACTTCTGGGCTATGGTGAGTCACAAGGAGCTCATTAAAGTAATCAAGCCTTTAAGGTTTTCCAAATAGTCCTACCCATTGAACTTAATACTAAACCTTGGTCTAACTAGTTAGGATCCATTTAACGGTAGCTTCGGTTAGTTCCACTTGGCCAAATGCACCAGGTCGAAACTGTTGGAGTGTATACTGAAAGCCTAAGCTTTGTAAACATTCATTATGAATAAAGAATCACATTTGGTCAAATTGTCTACATTTGTTTGTAGTTGTTCATATAATTTATATTTTAGATAACATAGTATGTGGTGTCACATGCAGAAGATGATGTTATCAGTACCTTATAAATTATAAACAGTAGCTCACGACTAAAATGGAAAGGAACAAACCATTAGAAGGTCGTAGTGTAATTAGGTATTAGTTTATCTTGACTATATAATTACACTAGTACACTCAGAGTGTATTGAGTAGGACCATTAGAGGTCGTTTCTTTTATACTGACTTTATAAAGGAACAAAGACCTCAGTTATTATGGAAGTGTGTGCTCTTAATCCTAATATAATAATAAGCACATATGTTTGATATTTATTTCTTTAATTTATCAATGGGTGAGATTTAGTTCGATGAATCAATAAACTCGATAAGTTGGGAAATGATATCACTTATAGTGTGTGTTGTTGATTATAGAAGGAAACTGTGTCCTAGAGATACTAGGTTGATAATGTCCTCAAGAGGAGCTCATAAAGATTGTCATGTTAAACCCTGCAGGTGGACTTAGTCCGACATGATAATAAGGTTGAGTGGTACTACTCTTGGACTTAGATATTAATTAAATGAGTTGTCAGTAACTCACTTAATTAGTGGACATTCGATATCTTAAACACAGGGAGACTAACACACTCATAATAAGAAGGAGCCAAAAAAATGTAATTTGGGATTGGTGCGGTAGTTCAATGATAGTTCTCTAGTGGAATGAATTATCATTGATAAAATTAAGTTGTGTGTTCGGGGCGAACACGGGATGCTTAATTTTATCGGGAGACCAAAACCAATTCCTCCTCTCGGTCCCTATCGTAGCCTCTTATTTGTAGAGTTCTATACCCACCTATACCCACCTTCTATACCCACCCAATAGGGGCCGGCCTAGGTATAATATTGGGTGGCCGGCCCTAGCTTGAACCCAAGCTAGTGGGGGCCGGCCAAATTAAATTAAAAAGGAATTTTAATTTTTATTTTTATTATGTGGAAGAAATAATTTATTAAAGAGAATTTAAATTAAAATATCTCTCTTATAAAAGATCTACAAAAGATTAAAGAAAGAGATTAGATCTCTTTCCTTATTTGTAGATTGGTGAGATATTTTATTTTCTCTTTAAAATTATTCACATGTTGATAAAATTAAAATTATAGAAATTTCCTTTTATCAACCATGAAGAGTTTTTTAAAGAGAAATTTTATTTTTTAAAATTTCCGAAAACAAATTAGGAAGTTTTAATTGTTGATTGAAACTTGTCCAATTTGTTCTCCAATGATGTGGCCGGCCAATGTAGGTTTATTTGGGAAATTTTATTTTATTTTTATCAATTAAATCATGTCAAGGAAATTGAGGAAATTTTATTGTAATTAAATTTCCTAATTTGCCTAGGCCAAGGAATATAAAAGAAGGGGTGAGGGTGCCTTCATGAGACACAACCTCTATTATTTTCTCTCCCTCTTTTCCTTGGTGTTGTGGCCGGCCATCATCTCTTCTCTTCTTCCTCTTTGTGGTGGCCGAAACTTTCTATTGCTTGGAGCTCTTGTGGAGGCCGGATACTACTTGGAGAAGAAGAAGAAGAAGGAGAGGAAGCTTGCATCTCTTAGAGCTTGGTTGGTGTTTTTCTTCTTCCTTGGTGAAGCTTTCTTGTTTTGGCCGAACCTAGCTAGGAGGAGAAGAAGGTGCTTGGTGGTTTCTCATCTCGGAAGATCGTTGCCCACACAACGTCCGAGGTTAGAAGAGGAATACGGTAGAAGATCAAGAGGTTTTTCTACAAGGTATAACTAGTAATTTTTCTTTCCGCATCATGCTAGTTATTTATGGAAATAATACCAAATACAAGAGGCTTACGTTCTAGAATTTCGAATATGTTTTTCGATGTTGTGTTCTTTTGTTTTTTCTTTTCCTTGTGATTTGATTGTTCTCTTTGGTTAACCTAAAGTTATTTTAGGAAATTAAATATTAGATTTCTATAAAAGGTTTTGTCTAGTCGGTGGTGGTTGCTCCCATATCCAAGAAGGCCATGTGCCTCGCCACGTCAGTACTGGGAACCAATTATGGAAATTAATATTTAATGGAATTAATAACTTAAGGAGACTTTGGTCGAACGTGTTAAGTTCCACAGGAGATCCAAGTCAAAACCTAAAGAACAAATAGATTAAGTTTTGGATCAAGCGTGTTAAGTTCCGAAGCGAACCAAAATTTAATTTAAAAGAACACATGGTAGCTAGGAAAGGTTCGGACCTTTGTACAAAATTTTGTAAGTGGAACCTATAGGTTTTCGAGTAGCAACCAACAATTGGTATCGAGCTAGGGTTTTACCTCTGTGTATTTGGTATTTAGTTTAATTATGCACATGTCATACATAATTTAGGCAGGTTAATAGTAGGATGTGCTAACTTTGTGGATGCAGGATCCAACTATTATGGCTTTTAGTTATTATGTGTGTGATTGGACCCTTGGACATGTCAAGGGCATTTATATGTGTGTGCATGATTGTATCAAAATACAGCAGGAGCTGTATTTAGTTTTATTAGGATTTTATTTTTGATCTAGATACATGTACATTCCTTTTATGGAATATAGGATCAAAAATGTAAAATTCTATTTATGTTGCGGATCGAATCTTGCAAAGCGTGGAACCTTCTAAGGACCAGAGGCGCAGCGGAACTAGGAGCAAGATGGATGCGACAGCTAGACCCGGTGGCGGTGGCCAAATATGGCAGCAGCCTAGGATGACAACACATGGAGGACAACTAGAGATAAAAGCCATAATAGTTGAAAATTAGTTTTCTATTGCTTTTATATTGTGCTGTGTGTGCATGTTAGTTTACAAGTAAAGTAGGCTAGCATAGTTAAAATTCCTCATTTATAAATAACTAAGTGGGAGAGAGATTTTTAAATAAATCCCATGGTCTCCATTACTGGTTTGTAAGTGATGCAAACAAGCTTGCGCGTTGGCTCTGAGTGCCTTCCTCCATAACGGATGAGCTTGTTTGCGGATCACTAGAACAGACTTCCATTTTTGGATGACTATAGGAAGTTAATTAAGAGCGTGTGATCTTCCCCAACGGAAGGGGCATAATCTTATTAATGGACTTAGTGTCAAGTAATGGTATACACTTAGACACATCTAATAGTATCCTCCCCAACGGAGTCACTGCTATTATTTGTGTGACCAAATAATACCAACTATTAATTTTATTTGTCAAAAGTTAGGTTGACAAGATAATAAAATTAATGGGTTAAAACCCTCCTTTACAAATGTTGAATTTGTAGACGTCCACACTAACGTGGCATACAAAATTCACGGTGTTATGAGGTGTTGGTTAATTTAAAATAGTATTGTTTGAGGAATCAATATTATTCTAAATTTAGAGTATTGACCAAAAGTTATTTGTGATTCTTAGGATGACTTTCAACCCACTGTCCATCATACTTCAACAGAATAGACTTACTGGACCTAATTACATAGATTGGAAAAGAAACCTGGACATTGTTCTTACTGCTGAAAGCTATAAATTTGTACTGACTGAGCAGTGCTCTGAAGCACCTACTGGTGAATCTACCCAAGAGGAGATTGAATTTCATAGGAAATGGGTAAAAGCAGATGAGATGGCACGGTGTTACATTTTGACTTCAATGTCAAATGTATTGCAACATCAGCATCAAGATTTACCAACAGCCTATGATATTATGAACAATCTCAAGGAACTCTTTGGTCATCAGGATAGGGCTTCTAAGCAAGAAGCCATGAGAAAGATAATGACTGCCACCATGCAAGAGGGTACTCCTGTAAGGGATCATATCCTAAAAATGATGGCTTATCTGAATGAGATACAGATCCTTGGAGGAGAAATTGATGGGGAAACCCAGATCGATATGATCCTCCAAACGCTACCTAGAAGTTTTGAGCAGTTCCGCCTGAACTATAATATGAATAAAAGGATTTATTCATTAGGGGAACTACTTAACTTAAAGCAGCAGAAGGATTATTTCGTCACAATTCTCAAATTCACTATCTGGAAAATGGTTCTACTTCTAAACCGAGAGGAAAGAAGAAGAAGAAACAAGTGGCTCGAAAGAAAGTGAATAAATCTCAGTGTACGGGATTTAAAGCTGAGTGAAGAAGTCAAGGGCAAGTGCTTCATCTGCGAGGCATTGGAAGGCGGATGTCCTCGTAGGAACCAAAACAAAGGTATATCTCATGCGCTAGTTGTTGAAACATGTTTAGCGGTGTTATCTACCGGCACTGGTGTGTAGATACGAGAGCCATGATCATGTCTGCAATTCCTTGCAGGGGTTCCAGGAAACCCGACGACTATCTGAAGGGGAGATTACCGTCTACATGGGCAATGCTACTAAGGTGGCAGCTGTTGCAGTGGGAGACGTCTACTTATCTTTTAGTAGAAATAGAAATTTGGTTTTAAGAAATTGTCGTTATGTACCCAGTTTTAGAAAGAATTTAATTTCAGTTTCTAAGCTGTTTTTAGATGGATATTCAGTTTCTTTCAGTAACGATGTAGTTATTAAAAGAAATAAAGTGATTATCTGTTCTGGTGCATTAGTTGGCAATTTGTATACTTTAAATCCAATTTCTTCCACAAAGCAATACATGAAAATTTATAACTCATCTTCTAATTCTAATAAGAGAAAAGAACATTCGGAAATGAACCAAGCATATCTTTGGCATCTAAGGCTTGGTCATATTAACTTAAGTAGGATTCAGAGGCTTATAGCCGATGGACTTTTGAGTTCATTAGAGTTGGAAAATTTTCCAACTTGTGAATCCCGCTTAGAAGGTAAAATGACCTTTTAAGGCTAAGGGGTATAGAGCCAAAGAAGTGTTAGAATTGGTTCACTCTGATTTGTGTGGTCCTATGTCTGTCCAGGCAAGAGGAGGTTTTGAATATTTTGTCTCTTTCATAGACGATTATTCAAGATATGGATACATTTACCTAATGCGCCGCAAGTCCGAGTGCTTTGACAAGTTCAAAGAATACAAGGCTGATGTGGAGAAACAATTAGGTAAAAGTATCAAGACACTACGATCTGATCGTGGTGGCGAATACCTCTTAGGAGAGTTTAGGAATTACTTATCAGAGGCTGGGATTCAATCCCAATTGTCTGCACCTGGAACACCCCAACAGAATGGTGTAGCAGAACGAAGGAACATGACTCTTATGGAGATGGTTAGATCGATGATGAGTTATTCAGAATTACCAAATTCGTTTTGGGGATATGCTCTGGAAACAGCAGTATACGTTCTGAACTTAGTTTCTTCTACTCCCATAGAATTGTGGAATGGGCGAAAACCCAGTCTAAGACATATTCGGATTTGGGGTAGTCCAGCACATGTGCTGAAACCAGATGCTGATAAATTAGAATCCCGTACAGAAGTTCGCGTGTTTGTAGGATATCTCAAAGGAACGAAAGGTGGTTTATTTTATAGTCCTAAAGACCAGAAGGTCATTGTTAGCACCAATGCCCAGTTTTTAGAAGAAGACTATATAATGGATCACAAGTCTAGTAGCAAAGTTGTTTTGGAAGAACTTAGAGAGGACATGTCTACTTCAGTACCAACAGTACAAGATGAAGTACCACAAGAGACTACAACACGTGTCACACATGATACACAACCACAGACAGTGCCTCGTCGTAGTGGGAGGGTTGTAAGGCAGCCTGAAAGGTTCATGTTTTTGGGAGAGTCTTCGGACTTGATCCCAGGAAAACATGAACCAGATCAACGAACATATGACGAAGCACTCCAAGATATAGATGCAGCATCTTGGCAAAAGGCAATGAATTCTGAAATAGAGTCTATGTACTCTAATAAGGTCTGGGAGCTTGTAGAACCACCTGATGGTGTAAAAGCCGTTAAGTCTACAAAAGGAAAAGAGGGACAGACGGGAAGGTAGAAACCTTCAAAGCAAGACTTGTTGAAAAAAGGTATCGATTATGAAAAAACCTTTTCACTAGTAGACATGCTTAAGTGTATCTAGATATTCTTATCTATTACTTCTCATATGGATTATGAGGTATGACAAATGGATGTCAAAATAGCTTTTCTTAACGGAAGTCTTGAAGAAAGCATCCATATGAAACAACCAGAGGGATTTATTGTAAAGGGAAAAGAGCATCTTGTATGTAAGCTCAATCGGTCTATGGACTGAAGCTAGCTTCAAGGTCTTGAAACATCCGGTAATCCAGTCATATGGATTTATTCAAAGTCCGGATGAGTCTTGTGTATATAAGAAGTGTAACGGAAATGTGGTGGTATTTCTTGTACTATACGTAGATGATATTTTGTTAATTGACAATAATGTCAAGGTATTATCAGACGTAAGGGTATGGTTGTCCAAACAATTTGATATGAAGGACTTAGGAGATTGTGCATATATTCTTGGGATCAAAGTTATAAGGGATCGTAAGAAAAGAATGTTGTGTCTGTCCCAAGCTTCATATATAGATACAATCCTTGCTCGTTTTAGCATGCAGGATTCCAAGAAAGGTTTCTTACCTTTTAGACATGGAGTAGCTCTATCTAAAGAGATGTCTCCAAAGACATCGAAAGAGATAGAGGACATGAAAGCAGTTCCTTATGCTTCAGCTGTAGGAAGCCTAATGTATGCAATGCTATGTACGAGACCTGATATCTGTTTTGCTGTGGGCATGGTCAGTAGATATCAGAGTAACCCTGGACAAGGACATTGGACTGCGGTAAAGCATATATTAAAGTACCTGAGAAGGACTAGAGATTATATGCTAGTTTACCAAGCAGACGATCTGCTCCCTGTGGGTTACACGGATTCATATTTTCAATCAGATAGGGATAACAGTAAGTCTACATCAGGCTATGTGTTTACTTTAGGAGGTGGAGCCATTTCATGGAGGAGTGTTAAGCAGAAATGTGTTTCGGACTCAACCATGGAAGCTGAGTATGTAGTAGCCTCTGAGGCCGCTAAAGAAGCAGTATGGCTCAGGAACTTTCTAATGGACTTAGATGTGATTCCTGGTTTACCCAAAATCATCACAATTTATTGTGATAATAGTGGTGCAGTTGCAAACTCGAAGGAACCACGAGCCCATAAGGCAAGTAAACATATAGAGCACAAGTACCACCTGATACGAGATATCGTGAAGCGAGGAGAAGTTGTCATCGCCAAGATTGCATCAGCAGATAACCTGGCAGATCCTTTCACTAAGGCCCTTCCGGCGAAAGCTTTCGATCGACATGTGGAGGGAATGGGAATCAGATGTATGGTAGAAGATATGGCAGCTTAGTCATTAGTATAAGTGGGAGATTGTTGGAGTGTATACTGAAAGCCTAAGCTTTGTAAACATTCATTATGAATAAAGAATCACATTTGGTCAAATTGTCTACATTTGTTTGTAGTTGTTCATATAATTTATATTGTAGATAACATAGTATGTGGCGTCACATGCAGAAGATGATGTTATCAGTACCTTATAAATTATAAACAGTAGCTCACGACTAAAATGGAAAGGAACAAACCATTAGAAGGTCGTAGTGTAATTAGGTATTAGTTTATCTTGACTATATAATTACACTAGTACACTCAGAGTGTATTGAGTAGGACCATTTGAGGTCGTTTCTTTTATACTGACTTTATAAAGGAACAAAGACCTCAGTTATTATGGAAGTATGTGCTCTTAATCCTAATATAATAACAAGCACATATGTTTGATATTTATTTCTTTAATTTATCAATGGGTGAGATTTAGTTCGATGAATCAATAAACCCGATAAGTTGAGAAATGGTATCACTTATAGTGTGTGTTGTTGATTATAGAAGGAAACTGTGTCCTAGAGATACTAGGTTGATAATGTCCTCAAGAGGAGCTCATAAAGATTGTCATGTTAAACCCTGCAGGTGGACTTAGTCCGACATGATAATAAGGTTGAGTGGTACTACTCTTGGACTTAGATATTAATTAAATGAGTTGTCAGTAACTCACTTAATTAGTGGACATTCGATATCTTAAACGCAGGGAGACTAACACACTCATAATAAGAAGGAGCCCAAAAAATGTAATTTGGGATTGGTGCGGTAGTTCAATGATAGTTCTCTAGTGGAATGAATTATCATTGATAAAATTAAGTTGTGTGTTCGGGGCGAACACGGGATGCTTAATTTTATCGGGAGACCAAAACCAATTCCTCCTCTCGGTCCCTATCGTAGCCTCTTATTTGTAGAGTTCTATACCTACCTATACCCACCTTCTATACTCACCCAATAGGGGCCGACCAAGCTAGCTTGGGAACAAGCTAGGGCCGGCCTAGGTATGAATTTGGGTGGCCGGCCCTAGCTTGAACCCAAGCTAGTGGGGGCCGGCCAAATTAAATTAAAAAGGAATTTTTATTTTTATTTTTATTATGTGGAAGAAATAATTTATTAAAGAGAATTTAAATTAAAATATCTCTCTTATAAAAGATCTACAAAAGATTAAAGAAAGAGATTAGATCTCTTTCCTTATTTGTAGATTGGTGAGATATTTTATTTTCTCTTTAAAATTATTCACATGTTGATAAAATTAAAATTATAGAAATTTCCTTTTATCAACCATGAAGAGTTTTTTAAAGAGAAATTTTATTTTTTAAAATTTCTGAAAACAAATTAGGAAGTTTTAATTGTTGATTGAAACTTGTCCAATTTGTTCTCCAATGATGTGGCCGGCCAATGTAGGTTTATTTGGGAAATTTTATTTTATTTTTCTCAATTAAATCATGTCAAGGAAATTGAGGAAGTTTTATTGTAATTAAATTTCCTAATTTGCCTAGGCCAAGGAATATAAAAGAAGGGGTGAGGGTGCCTTCATGAGACACAACCTCTATTATTTTCTCTCCCTCTTTTCCTTGGTGTTGTGGCCGGCCATCATCTCTTCTCTTCTTCCTCTTTGTGGTGGCCGAAACTTTCTATTGCTTGGAGCTCTTGTGGAGGCCGGATACTACTTGGAGAAGAAGAAGAAGAAGGAGAGGAAGCTTGCATCTCTTAGAGCTTGGTTGGTGTTTTTCTTCTTCCTTGGTGAAGCTTTCTTGTTTTGGCCGAACCTAGCTAGGAGGAGAAGAAGGTGCTTGGTGGTTTCTCATCTCGGAAGATCGTTGCCCACACAACGTCCGAGGTTAGAAGAGGAATACGGTAGAAAATCAAGAGGTTTTTCTACAAGGTATAACTAGTAATTTTTCTTTCCGCATCATGCTAGTTATTTATGGAAATAATACCAAATACAAGAGGCTTACGTTCTAGAATTTCGAATATGTTTTTCGATGTTGTGCTCTTTTGTTTTTTCTTTTCCTTGTGATTTGATTGTTCTCTTTGGTTAACCTAAAGTTATTTTAGAAAATTAAATATTAGATTTCTATAAAAGGTTTTGTCTAGTCGGTGGTGGTTGCTCCCATATCCAAGAAGGTCATGTGCCTCGCCACGTCAGTACTGGGAACCAATTATGGAAATTAATATTTAATGGAATTAATAACTTAAGGAGACTTGGGTCGAACGTGTTAAGTTCCACAGGAGATCCAAGTCAAAACCTAAAAGAACAAATAGATTAAGTTTTGGATCAAACGTGTTAAGTTCCGCAGGCGATCCAAAATTTAATTTAAAAGAACACATGGTAGCTAGGAAAAGGTTCAGACCTTTGTACAAAATTTTTGTACAGTGGAACCTATAGGTTTTCCGAGTAGCAACCAACAGAAGCCATATCTTCCTAGACATGCGATGCCCAAGTTTTCCCAACGTACTATCATCCAAAAATTTCACCAGTACTGTGCTTCAAGTTAAAATTTAACCCTTTTTAATCTATCCTTATTTACCCATCCAGGTAATCTACTCTTATTTACCCATTTCGGGTAGATTAAGTTCGGTGACCCTGTCGGGTAAATAGATTTCAGAGTTGCCAGCTATTCTGGACCCTCATACTATTTGATTAATAATTAATTTCGAATTTTTGAATTTGAATTTTAAATTTTAATTATGAATTTTGAGTTTGAATTTTAAATTTTAATTACGAATTTTGAATTTGAATTTTAAGTTTTAATTACGAATTTGAATATGAATTTTAAGTTTTAATAATTAATTTCGAATTTGAATTTTTGAATTTTAGTTATTAATTTCAAATTTTGAATTTAATTTTGAATTTTGAATTTTGAATTTTAGTAACTAATTTCGAATTTTGAATTTTGAATTTTAGTAATTAATTTCGAATTTTGAATTTTGAATTTTAGTAATTATGTAAGATATCGAAAAATTTAAATAGATAGGGTTATTTGGGAAATAATCTTATAGAATTTTTCCGGAATTTTTAGAAATTTTCTGGGAATTTTTCAGAGCTCGTAAGACGAGTTTTGAGGGGATCAATTTCGGGTACGGATAAGGCCTGTTTGGGATACCTGTTTAGGTGAGGAAATGTTTATAATTATAAGTTATTTTCTTTTCCTTTAATTCCCTTCCCAAGCGCTGTTACCCCCAAAACCCGACGCCGATCTCCTTCTCCTCACATCGCGGCCGAAATCCCTTTCCCTCTCCGACGATTCCTTCTCCTCCGATCGCCGAATGCCCGATGTACCGCCGGCCGAGCTTCCCTTCTTCCTCTCCCTCTCGAAGCGTGGAGTCCTCCTGCCTCTCTTCTCCTCTACACGTCGGCGCAATCCCCCTTTCTCCCGACTTCATCTTTGTGACCTAGTGTCTGCCGACGCCGATAGAGAGCGACGTCTCCACCACGACCTCGTTTTCACCGCATCACCGGAGGATACGTCGCTGGATCTTGATGGTATCAGTTAACTCCGGCTGAGCGGTCGTCTCTAGAGATGATCTCGTGTGTGCAATCGACGAGGTCCGGATCTAGGGCACAACGAGGGACCTTGACCTGCATTCCTAGATGATTGATTGCTCCTCCTCATCATCTTGCTTGCTGGAGAGTGACCGGTTGCTCTACATCAACCGGATGAAGTGCCGACACTATCTGAAAACGCTTGATCAAGGTAGGTTTTGTTTAGAATCATTAAGCTTCAAAGATCTTGCTTAATTGGGTTTGTTTGTGATGATCTTTCTGTTCTGGATTAAAGGAAGCAGAGGATCAGCGTATTGTGGATTGCCCTGTTGCCGATCACTCCAAATTCCACTTCTTGAAGCTATAAAGGTCTTGGGTGAGGAGGTAAGGGTCTGTTGAGGTAAGTTTTGGACTGTTGATTAGGGTTTCAACAAACCCTTTTGCTGTATGATTGGTATTCTAGACTGATCTTGGAGAATTGGTGTAGGAGCTATTGGTGGCAGTGGGCAGTGTTTGAAGAGGCTGTGAGTTTTTGGATTTGCTGCTACCTTCCAAGGTATGGGATGCTCCAATGAAGTATTTCTGTTGGTTTTATTAGAATGCTACTCTATTAGGTTTTCTAAGGGATTTGGTTGTGATAAGTTGATTTGTTATGGTTATTTGGTGAATGAATTATGTAAATGGATACATGATCA
This sequence comes from Zingiber officinale, assembly GCF_018446385.1. Lineage (NCBI taxonomy): Eukaryota > Viridiplantae > Streptophyta > Magnoliopsida > Zingiberales > Zingiberaceae > Zingiber > Zingiber officinale. The sequence continues at coordinate 36,930,572 of NC_055986.1, read as the reverse complement.
TTATTGGTGTGTGTTGGATTGATTGAGGTTTGTATTGAGTTGAAATTTGTGGATATGATGATAGGTTGATGTAGATTATTATGTGATCATTCTTAGGATCATTGGATTGATTATGTGGACGAATTATACATGTTGGATTCATGATGTTTAGTGGTTGATTTAATGGTTTAAATGATTGGATGATTCTCGTATTTGGAAGTATTGTGATATGTTGATTTAGGTGAGTTTTGAAGATTAATTTCATGTCTACATTGGTTTGGATTAGTAGTGATGGATTGTAGAAATTTAAATTAAGTTGTATTGGATTGATTAGTGGATTTAGAAGGATTAATGGATGGATTTGATTAGTTATTGATGATGATGTTAGGTTGTTGTGGACTTATGATGGAGATTTGATTTTTATGATAGGTTATTGTGGTTTGATATCATTATGTGGAGATTTGTTATTGGATTAAATGATGTGTTGATTTGGAGGATTAGTCGAAGATCATATTTAGTTGGAGTGATCCTAGTTGGGTTAGGGATTTTATTTAGCTATTTAATCATATGAATTTAGCTAAATGAAATATATGTATTGATTTATGCAGGACTTTGATATGGGATGTTCATTTCGATATGGGCGGTTCTGTTGATACGAGATATATTAAGGCGGGTATTTCTTCCTTGGCCTCTATATAGATTTTCTTGTACTTAGTGCATGGTTATTATTGGATGAATTAGGCTACTTTATCTTATATCATGATCGGTTGTTGTTTTCCTGCATGATACTTATGCTTGACCCTTGTGATGATCTATTTAATTCATATACAGTCTCCACTCTTGATATCTACTCTGTTGTGATTACACGTGTAGAGTATGTCTTGTAGGGATTGTTGGGTTGTTAGTATTCCCATGTTAATTGTGTATATGATGTACACTGTACATATGTGGGTATGTATTATAGGAGTCATCTTGTTGACCGTGCATTTACATGTGGTGTGTACATACGTATCTGTCATGTACTTTTGGAGGAGTTGTGTTGATTGTATGTTCGAAGTATATACACATGTCTGTTGTGTTTTTATTGGAGGATACATGTTGATTGTACTTATATTTTGTGTACATGTGTCTGGTGGGATTATTGGAGATTTTTGGTTGATTATACATGTGTAGTGTGTACATATGTTTGGTGGGATACTTGGAGGTATCATGACGATTATATTCATGTTGGAGGTATTCATGAGGTTTGGGGTATTGCATGGATGATGATTATATATATATATATATATATATATATATATATATCATGTTCATCATTCATTGCATCTGATGACTATTGTCTCCCTTGTGGTTGAGAGAGTCATCGGTTTGGTTTAGCGCCGTACACTCGGCCACTCATGGGTAGTGGTAGCTAGAGCAGTTGTCGCTCGTCCTGTCGTGCCACCCGGTCACGAGGTTTAGTGAGATCCGGCGTTGTGAGCAGTCAAGGACCCTGATGCTATGTAGCTAGATAGCTACTAGTGGACTGTCCGCCTCGACCACTATATAGTGGGCTGGATGGTAGTACAGTCGTCACGGACCCAAGCCTCTCAGCCATACTAGGGTCGTGGTGTCTGGAGAGGTGTCGGGGGTGACCATGGAGCATGCATACGCAGTTATTATTCTTGCATTTGATGCGCGGTGCATCTGCATTTGCATACATGCCTAGTAGTTACTAGTTGCATGTGATTGTCGTTGTTGCATTTGTTTGCGATATGATTGTTGCATTTGGTTGCCATGCTGCATACATGTCATTTATTTTACATGTATATGCAGTCGTACTTATATTGCACAGGTGTCACGGGTATATCTGTTGCAGATCCGGTGAGTTTACTGATCATTATACCATGTGTCAATTCCAGATTGGGTATGTATCTGTCATTATGTTAGTTGTGGTTTATACAGGTTATGTCAGGTTATTATGTCAGGTATGTTCAGATAATTTCTAGTGGAATAGATAATTTTTCTTTGTACAGTGGAACGTATAGGTTTTCCGAGTAGCAACCAACAATTGGTATCAGAGCTAGGGTTTTGCCTCTGTGTATTTGGTATTTAGTTTAATTATGCACATGTCATACATAATTTAGGCAGGATAATAGTAGGATGTGCTAACTTTGTGGATGCAGGATCCAACTATTATGGCTTTTAGTTAATTATGTGTGTGATTGGACCCTTGGACATGTCAAGGGCAATTTATTTGTGTGTGCATGATTGTATTAAAATACAGCAGGAGCTGTATTTAGTTTTATTAGGATTTTATTTTTGATCTAGATACATGTACATTCCTTTTATGGAATATAGGATCAAAAATGTAAAATTCTATTTATGTCGCGGATCGAATCTTGCAAAGCGTGGAACCTTCTAAGGACCAGAGGCGCAGCGGAACTCGGATCAAGATGGATGCGACAGTTAGACCCGGTTGCGGTGGCCAAATAAGGCAGCAGCTTCGGATGACAACACACGGAGGACAATTAAAGATAAAAGCCATAATAGTTGAAAATTAGATTTTCTATTTATTGCTTTTATATTGTGCTGTGTGTGTATGTTAGTTTACAAGTTTAGTAGGCTAGCAAAGTTAAAATTCCTCATTTGTAAATAACTAAGTGGGAGAGGGATTTTTAAGTAAATCCCATGGTCTCCATTACTGGTTTGTAAGTGATGCAAACAAGCTTGCGCGTTGGCTCTGAGTGCCTTCCTCCATAACGGATGAGCTTGTTTGCGGATCACTAGAACAGACTTTCATTTTTGGATGACTATAGGAAGTTAATTAAGAGCGTGTGATCTTCCCCAACGGAAGGGGCATAATCTTATTAATGGACTTAGTGTCAAGTAATGGTGAACACTTAGACACATCTAATAGTATCCTCCCCAACGGAGTCACTGCTATTATTTGTGTGACCAAATAATACCAACTATTAATTTTATTTGTCATAAAGTTAGGTTGACAAGATAATAAAATTAATGGGTAAAACCTCCTCTTACAAATGTTGAAATTGTATACGTCCACACTAACGTGGCATACAAAATTCACGGTGTTATGAGGTGTTGGTTAATTTAAAATAGTATTGTTTGAGAAATCAATATTATTCTAAATTTAGAGTTCTGACCAAAAGTTATTTGTGATTCTTAGGATGACTTTCAACCCACTGTCCATCATACTTCAACAAAATAGACTTACTGGACCAAATTACATAGATTGGAAAAGAAACCTGGATATTGTTCTGACTGCTGAAAGCTATAAATTTGTACTGACTGAACCTTGTCCTGATGCACCCACTGGTGAATCTACCCAAGAGGAGATTGAATATCATAGGAAATGGGTAAAAGCAGATGAGATGGCACGGTGTTACATTTTGGCTTCAATGTCAAATGTATTGCAACATCAGCATCAAGATTTACCAACAGCTTATGATATTATGAACAATCTCAAGGAGCTCTTTGGTCATCAGGATAGGGCTTCTAGACAAGAAGCTATGAGAAAGATAATGACAGCCACCATGCAAGAGGGTACTCCTGTAAGGGATCATATCCTAAAGATGATGGCTTATCTGAACGAAATACAGATCCTTGGAGGAGAAATTGATGGGGAAACCCAGTTCGATATGATCCTCCAAACCCTACCTAGAAGTTTTGAGCAATTCGCTTGAACTATAATATGAATAAAAGGATTTATTCATTAGAACTACTGACAGAACTTCAAGCAGCAGAAGGGTTATTTCGTCACAATGCTCAAATTCACTATGCTGAAAATGGTTCTACTTCTAAACCGAAAGGAAAGAAGAAGAAGAAACAAGCTGGTTCAGCAAAGAAAGTGAATAAATCTCAGAGTACAGGATTTAAAGCTGGAGTGAAGAAGCCGAAGGGCAAGTGCTTCATCTGCAAACAGTCAGGGCATTGGAAGGCGGACTGTCCTCGTAAGAACCAAAACAAAGGTATATCTCATGCTCTAGTTGTTGAAACATGTTTAGCGGTGTTATCTACCAGCACCTGGTGTGTAGATACGAGAGCCTGCAGGGGTTCCAGGAAACCCGACGACTATCTGAAGGGGAGATTACTGTCTACATGGGCAATGCTACTAAGGTGGCAGCTGTTGCAGTGGGAGACGTCTACTTATCTTTTAGTAGAAATAGAAATTTGGTTTTAAGAAATTGTCTTTATGTACCCAGTTTTAGAAAGAATTTAATTTCAGTTTCTAAACTGTTTTTAGATGGATATTCAGTTTCTTTCAATAACGATGTAGTTATTAAAAGAAATAAAGTGATTATCTGTTATGGTGCATTAGTTGGTAATTTGTATATTTTAAATCCAAATTATTCCACAAAGCAAAACATGGAAATTTATAATTCATCTTCTAAATCTAATAAGAGAAAAGAACATTCAGAAATGAACCAAGCATATCTTTGGCATCTAAGGCTTGGTCATATTAACTTAAGTAGGATTCAGAGGCTTATAGCCGATGGACTTTTAAGTTCATTTGAGTTGGAAAATTTTCCAACTTGTGAATCTTGCTTAGAAGGTAAAATGACCAAGAGGCCGTTCAAGGCCAAGGGGTATAGAGCCAAAGAAGTGTTAGAGTTGGTTCACTCTGATTTGTGTGGTCCTATGTCTATCCAGGCAAGAGGAGGTTTTGAATATTTTGTCTCTTTCATAGACGATTATTCAAGATATGGATACATTTACCTAATGCGCCGCAAGTCCGAATGCTTTGACAAGTTCAAAGAATACAAGGCTGATGTGGAGAAACGATTAGGTAAAAGTATCAAGACACTACGATCTGATCGTGGTGGCGAATACCTCTTAGGAGAGTTTAGGAATTACTTATCAGAGGCTGGGATTCAATCCCAATTGTCTGCACCTGGAACACCCCAACAGAATGGTGTAGCAGAACGAAGGAATATGACTCTTATGGAGATGGTTAGATCGATAATGAGTTATTCAGAATTACCAAATTCGTTTTGGGGATATGCTCTAGAAACAGCAGTATACGTTCTGAACTTAGTACCTTCTAAATCAGGTTCTTCTACTCCCACAGAATTGTGGAATGGGCGAAAACTCAGTCTAAGACATATTCGGATTTGGGGTAGTCCAGCACATGTGCTGAAACCAGATGCTGATAAGTTAGAATCTCGTACAGAAGTTCGAGTGTTTGTGGGATATCTCAAAGGAACGAAAGGAGGTTTGTTTTATAGTCCTAAAGACTAGAAGGTCATTGTTAGCACCAATGCCCAGTTTTTAGAAGAAGACTATATAATGGATCACAAGCCCGAGTAAAGTCGCTTTAGAAGAACTTAGAGAGGACATGTCTACTTCAGCACGACAAGATGAAGTACCACAAGAGACCGCAACACGTGTCACACATGATACACAACCACAGACAGTGCCTCGTCGTAGTGGGAGGGTTGTGAGGCACCGAAAGATTCATGTTTTTGGGAGAGTCTTCGACTTGATCCCGGGTAAACATGAACCCGATCCCGGTCATATGACGAAGCACTCCAAGATATAGATGCAGATCTTGGCAAAAGGCAATGAATCGAAATAGAGTCCATGTACTCTAATAAGGTCCGGGAGCTTGTAGAACCACCGATGGTGTAAAAGCCGTTGGATGCAAGTGGATCTACAAAGGAAAAGAGGGACAGACGGGAAGGTAGAAACCTTCAAAGCTAGGCTTGTTGCGAAAGGGTACACTCAGAAAGAGGGAATCGATTATGAGGAAACCTTTTCACCGGTAGCCATGCTTAAGTCTATCCGGATACTCTTATCCATTGCTGCTCATATGGATTATGAGATTTGGCAAATGGATGTCAAGACAGCTTTCCTTAATGGAAGTCTTGAAGAAAACATCCATATGAAGCAACCAGAAGGGTTTATTGAAAAAGGCAAAGAGCATCTAGTGTGCAAGCTCAATCGGTCCATTTATGGACTGAAGCAAGCTTCAAGATCTTGGAACATCCGGTTTAATGAAGTAATCTAGTCATATGGATTTATTCAAAGTCCGGATGAGTCTTGTGTATATAAAAAGTGTAACGGAAACGTGGTGGTATTTCTTGTACTATACGTAGATGATATTTTGTTAATTGGCAACAATGTCAAGGTATTATCAGACGTAAGGGTATGGTTGTCCAAACAATTTGATATGAAGGACTTAGGAGAATGTGCACACATTCTTGGGATCAAAGTTATAAGGGATCGCAAGAAAAGAATATTGTGTCTGTCCCAAACTTCATATATAGATACAATCCTTGCTCGTTTTAGCATGCAGGATTCCAAGAAAGGTTTCTTACCTTTTAGGCATGGAATAGCTCTATCTAAAGAGATGTCTCCAAAGACATCAAAGGAGATAGAAGACATGAAAGCAGTTCCTTATGCTTCGGCTGTAGGAAGCCTAATGTATGCAATGCTATGTACGAGACCTGATATCTGTTTTGTCGTGGGCATGGTCAGCAGATATCAGAGTAACCCTGGACAAGGACATTGGACTGCGGTAAAGCATATATTAAAGTACCTGAGAAGGACTAGAGATTATATGCTAGTTTACCAAGCAGACGATTTGCTCCCTGTGGGTTACACGGATTCAGATTTCCAATCAGATAGGGACAACAGTAAGTCTACATCAGGCTATGTGTTTACTTTAGGAGGTGGAGCCATTGCATGGAGGAGTGTTAAGCAGAAATGCGTTTCGGACTCAACCATGGAAGCAGAGTATGTAGCAGCCTCTAAGGCAGCTAAAGAAGCAGTATGGCTCAGGAACTTTCTAATGGACTTAGATGTGATTCCTGGTTTGCCCAAAATCATCACAATTTATTGTGATAATAGCGGTGCAGTTGCAAACTCGAAGGAACCACGAGCCCATAAGGCAAGTAAACATATAGAGCGCAAGTACCACCTGATACGAGATATCGTGAAGCGAGGAGAAGTTGTCATCGCCAAGATTGCATCAGCGGATAACCTGGCAGATCCTTTCACTAAGGCCCTTCCGGCGAAAGCTTTCGATCGGCATGTGGAGGGAATGGGAATCAGATGTATGGTAGAAGATATGGCAGCTTAGTCATTAGTATAAGTGGGAGATTGTTGGAGTGTATACTGAAAGCCTAAGCTTTGTAAACATTCATTATGAATAAAGAATCACATTTGGTCTAATTATCTACATTTGTTTGTAGTTGTTCATTTAATTTATATTGTAGATAACATAGTATGTGGTGTCACATACAGAAGATGATGTTATCAGTACCTTATAAATTATAAACAGTAGCTCACGACCAGAATGGAAAGGAACAAACCATTAGAAAGTCGTAGTGTAATTAGGTATTAGTTTATCTTGACTATATAATTACACTAGTACACTCGGAGTGTATTGAGTAGGACCATTAGAGGTCATTTCTTTTATATTGACTTTATAAAGGAACAAAGACCTCGCTATTATGGAAGTGTGTGCTCTTAATCCTAATATAATAACAAGCACATATGTTTGACATTTATTTCTTTAATTTATCAATGGGTGAGATTTAGTTCGATGAATCAATAAACCCGATAAATTGGGAAATGGTATCACTCATAGTGTGTGTTGTTGATTATAGAAGGAAACCGTGTCCTAGTGATACTAGGTTGATAATGTCCTCAAGAGGAGCTCATAAAGATTGTCATGTTAAACCCCGCAGTGGACTTAGTCCGACATGACAATAAGGTTGAGTGGTACTACTCTTGGACTTAGATATTAATTAAATGAGTTGTCATGAACTCACTTAATTAGTGGACATTCGATATCTTAAACACAGGGAGACTAACACACTCATAATAAGAAGGAGCCCAAAATGTAATTTGGGATTGGTGCGGTAGTTCAATGATAGTTCTCTAGTGGAATGAATTATCATTGATAAAATTAAGTTGTGTGTTCGAAGCAACATGGGATGCTTAATTTTATCGGGAGACCAAAACCAATTCTTCCTCTCGGTCCCTATCGTAGCCTCTTATTTATAGAGTACTATACCCACCTTCTATACCCACCTAAAGGGGGCCGGCCAAGCTAGCTTGGGAACCAAGCTAGGGCCTAAGCTTGGGTTTAAGGTGGCCGGCCCTAGCTTGAACCCAAGCTAGTAGGGCCGCCATAATTAATTAAAATAGAAATTTAATTTTAATGTTTATTATTATGTGGAAGATTTAATTTAAAAGAGAATTAAAATTAAAATATCTCTCTTGTAAAAGATTTACAAAAGATTAAAGAAAGAGATTAGATCTCTTTCCTTATTTGTAGATTGGAGAGATGTTTTATTTTCTCTTTAAAATTATTCACATGTTAATAAAATTAAAATTATAGATATTTCCTTTTATTAACCATGAAGAGATTTTAAAGAGAAATTTTAATTTTTAAAATTTCCGGAAACAAATAAGGAAAGTTTTAATTGTTGATTAAAACTTGTCCAATTTGCTTCCTATTGATTTGGCCGGCCATCATTGTTTAATTGGGGAAATATTATTTTATTTTTCTCAATTAAATCATGTCAAGGGAATTAAGGAAATTTTATTGTAATTAAATTTCCTAATTTGCCTAGGCCAAGGAATATAAAAGAAGGGGTGAGGGTGCCTTCACAAGACACAACATCTATTATTTCTCTCCCTCTTTTGTTCCTTGGTGTGGCCGGCCATCCTCTCCCTCTCTTCCTCTTGTGGTGGCCGAACCCTTCTCTTCCATTGGAGCTCTTGTGGTGGCCGGATACTACTCGGAGAAGAAGAAGAAGAAGGAGAGAAAGCTAGCATCTCTTGGAGCTTGGTTAGTATTTTGGATTTTCTCCTTGGTGAAGCTTTTCTTTTGTGGCCCAACCTTGCTTGGAGGAGAAGAAGGTGGTTGGTGGTTTCTCATCTCGGAATATCGTTGCCCACACAACGTCCGAGGTCAGAAGAGGAATACGGTAGAAGATCAAGAGGTTTTTCTACAAGGTATAACTAGTAATTTCTATTTCCGCATCATGCTAGTTATTTATGGAAATAATACCAAATACAAGAGGCTTACGTTCTAGTATTTCGAATATGTTTTTTCGAAGTTGTGTTCTTTTGTTTCTTTCTTTTCCTTATGATTTGATTGTTCTCTTTGGTTAACCTAAAGTTATTTTAGGAAATTAAATATTAGCTTTCTATTAAAGGTTTTGTCTAGTCGGTGGTGGTTGCTCCCATATCCAAGAAGGCCATGTGCCTCGCCACGTCAGTACTGGGAACCTTTTATGGAAATTAATATTTAATGGAATTAATAACTTAAGGAGACTTGGGTCGAACGTGTTAAGTTCCGCAGGAGATCCAAGTCAAAACCTAAAAGAACAAATAGATTAAGTTTTGGATCAAACGTGTTAAGTTCCGCAGGCGATCCAAAATTTAATTTAAAAGAACACATGGTAGCTAGGAAAAGGTTCAGACCTTTGTACAAAATTTTTGTACAGTGGAACCTATAGGTTTTCCGAGTAGCAACCAACAGTTCAGATGCATTGATTATGATAGTATGATCATGTTCTTATTCCCTACTGAGACTGTATACTTGTGATCTCCATGTTGTTTATGGACTATGCACTATCTTTTCTATTACCCGCTGAGTTACCTATACTCACCACCGCATGTATACATTTATGTTTTCAGGTAGCCTGTAGATGGTTGGTGTCGCTCGGAGTATCCTGTTTGCCGGGTCCTACGTCACATCCGAAGATCGTGATTATTTTCTTTTGTATATTCTTTTCTTATTTTTGGCATTGTATTTGTGTATAGCCATATGGCTATCCTATGGTTTTGGTGTTGTATTTGTGTTTAAGCCGTGCCGGCATGCATTGTATTTATTTGTGTTGTGTGGGCTTTCCGTTTTCGTTTTTTCGCTGTGTTGGTTTGTTTTGTACAGCCGTGTGGGCTGTTTTATATATAACTGCGTGGTTGTGATTGTTTCATTCCAGCCGTGTGGGCTGTTATTATAACTGCGTGGTTATGTATATAAATATTCCAGCCGCATGTGGCTGATGTATATTTTGTTTGTAGTGATGCTTCATATTGTCACCGGTACAGGGGAGATGCTGTCGGATTTTTGTCTGGCAGGGACTCCTTTGGGGGCGTGACAAATTAATTTCGAATTTTGAATTTTAATAATTAATAATTAATAATTAATAATAAATTTCGAATTTTGAATTTTAATTTTAATAACTAATTTCGAATTTTGAATTTTGAATTTTAGTAATTAATTTTGAATTTTAAATTTTAATAATTAATAATTAATAATAAATTTTGAATTTTGAATTTTAATTTTAATAACTAATTTCGAATTTTGAATTTTTAATTTAATTTTGAATTTTTAATTGATTTTTTTTTTAATTTTGAATATTAATTTGAATTATGTTTTTAATATTATTTTTCTATTAGCTCCCCCTGGATCATAGCCTCGATATGGTCTATCAAGGTAATAGACTTGATCCTTGGGGACCCAATAGAGACCATTTCCAACTTGATTAACCAAGTTGGATTTTGGCACCCATGCTTGGACAATTTTTCTATTATTTCTATTAACTAGCGATAAATATGATTTGTATTTTGTTTTAGTTTTAAATCCAAGTCTAGTTCTGTTGTAAACGGCTCGCTGTTTTCCAAGAATCAGATCCAGATTCTTGGAGCCCAAGGTGAACCGTTCCAACGTGTCCTTGAGTTCTTTAATTTGAGCTTTCAAATTGGAATTCTCTTCCTCAAGTTGTTGGACTTGAGTTGAACTTCCAGTTTGAACTGACTCAGTTAAAGAGCTCGAGTCAGTCGCTTCCTTAAGGGTTGTTACCTCCTTTTGGAGCGACTTAACCCGGACGTTGGATTTAGCCAACTTTTTTACTAAGTAAGGTAATAATTCATGCAAGTTATCTAATTGAAATTCTGCGAGTAGTGAACTTACAGTGGGTTTTGGTCTTTCGGAAACGAATGCGGATTCGTGGCTTTGATCAGACTCTGTCTCGGATTCGCTCTCGGTTTCTGACTCATACTCGAACTCAGTTTCCGCCACGGTTGCTTATACTGGTAGAGCGAGGAAGCTCGTCGGTTCTTCTTCGTCGGACCCGGATTCATCTGATGACTCGGACCATGTTGCCTTCAGTGCTTTCTTCGTCTTGCTTGTTCCTGCAAATAACGCAACACCTTCCTCGGCCTGAATAGTATTAGTCTGCTCAAATAATTTATTTATTAAAACATGCTTACCTATTTTCGTATCGAGAATACCTTCGTGTAGCTCAATCAGATTCTCCCACAGCTCCTTAGCGCTTGAAAATGGGCCGGCGCGATTCAACTCCTTATTCGTTAAACCACACTGAAGTGTATACGTTGCTTTTGCGTTTGCTTCTACCTTTTTGATAAGGTTTGCGTCCCAGTTCTCGTACGGTAATGGCTTGCCGGCGCTGTCAGTTGGCAGTTGAAGCCCGGTTTTGATGATCATCCAGACTTCAAAGTGAGTCTGGAGATACGCCTCCATCCGACCCTTCCAATCTCCGAAATCATCTCCGGAGAAGAGCGGTGGGCGAGCAGTGTTGTAGCCTTCTTGATGGGCCATTTTTAGAAAGACAATCTTGCAAAATAAACACAATAAAACTTGTTCCAAGACTTAGTCTTGGATTAGTAGTGCGGGAGAGAAAAAATAGTAATTCAGGAATTTCGAGAAAAAATAATAAAATATTATTAAAATAATATTAAAAAATATTACTACAAATTTTTGAAAACGCAATATTTCGCTAATTCCAACCAATGGTGAAAAGATGAAAATTAATTTTTCAAAAACAGTTTTGGAGGGAAAAACGAAAGCCACGAAAAATGCTTGAATGGTGGTTGCACCAATTCGAAGCGACCCCGCTCTGATACCAATTGATGGATCGAAAGCGCTAGAGGGGGGGGTGAATAGCGCTCGTGGCTATTTTTAACGATTTCAAACACAGAATAGAAACGCAGCGGAAAGTAAAATCAAACACACAGAGACGCAGGTGTTTTACTTCGTTCGGAGCCTATGGCGACTCCTACTCAAAGGCACGCGATCCTTGACCGCTTTCGGTGGGCAACAACTATATATCGGAAAGATTACAATTTGAATTACAATTAATGCAATAAGTAAACTAATACCGACAACAAAAGATCGAAGAGTCTGAGCTTCGGGTTGTCGACGTCGAGTAGTAGCACTTCAAGGTCAAGACGTTAGCAGCTTATCGCACGGAGAATGCTTAGAAGATCGTTGTTCTTTGGCTGCACCCTCGACCCTCTTTTTATATGACATTCCGAGCGCCTGGATCCCTTCCGGGCGCCTGGAGTGTGACGTGGCCAACCAACCAGGATGCTCCACGTGGCGAAGTCGCGGCAGGGATAAATGTTGGTCCCGGGCGCCCGGATCCATCCCGGGCGCCCGGACCTCCTTTTTCCAGGAGCCGCTTCTCCTGCAAAACAAGGTTAGTATGAGCAATTTCATACCCTGCAAGACAATGTTAGAATCTGATAATTCATAAGTGAAAAGGAGCTGACAGTCTTCGGACTGTCCGAGTCTGATTTCGGATTCCCAACCGGAAACCCTAGGTCGACTGGACGCCTACTGTTCCCTCTACGGGGAACGCGTCCTCACCTACTCCACTCAGGAGATTTACCTGATGCCAGTCCGGTCCTCCAGATCGACTGGACTTTTCGCCTAGGGTTACCACCCCCTAGGACCTAGGGTTACCACCCCTAGGGTTTTTCTCCACCTAGGGTTACCACCCCCTAAGACCTAAGGTTACCGCCCCTTAGGGTTTTCCCTCACCTAGGGTTACCGCCCCCTAGGACCTAAGGTTGCCGCCCCTTAGGGTTTTCCTCCACCTAGGGTTACCGCCCCCTAGGACCTAAGGTTGCCGCCCCTTAGGGTTTTCCTCCACCTAGGGTTACCGCCCCCTAGGACCTAAGGTTACCACCCCTTAGGATTTTCCCTTTGCCTAACCGCAGCTAGGACTTTCCTGAAACACTTATTCAGCACGTTAGATCACAACAAACCTTAACTTTGAATCCTTTTCCATTATCAAAACTCATGTTCGATCGTCGGATGCTCCCCGCACCAACAAAAGGCACTTAGCCTTATAAAGCTTATAGTATATTATCGACCAAGCGAAGGTCGAACGACCACCAATATGCTTATATGCACTCGGCCGGATAAAGTCTGACTGAGTTTAAAGGCACTTTGCCTTATAGAGCCTTTAGTATATTACCGGTCGAGCGAAGGCCAAGCGAGCACCAATATGTTTATATGTGCTCGGCTGGATAAAGCCTGATTGAGCTTAAAGGCACTTAGCCTTATAGAGCTTATAGTATATTACCGGCCGAGTGAATGTCGAGTGAGCACCAATGTGTTTATATGTGTTGGTCGGACAAAGCCCGACCGATCTTAAAGGCACTTAGCCTTATAGAGCCTTTAGTATATTATCGGGCGAGCAAAGTCCGAGCATGCACCAATGTATTTATATGCGCTTAGCCGGATAAAACCCGACCGAGCTTAAAGGCACTTAGCCTTATAAAACATTAAGGCTACATTTGGTAGGGTGTAATCTACCTTGTAATGTAATCAGGATTACATTACAAGGCTGATTATTTTGTTTGTTTTAACTTTAAACATGTAATGTAATGTAATCTCGATTACAAAAGGTAGTGAAGTTTTGTAATCTGGATTACAAAGCAAATACTATGTAATCCGATTACATTACGAGGTCACTGTTTAACCAAAATTTGAATGTCGAATATACCCCTAGTTAGTCGATCGCCCGTTGGCCACCGACCGCCCACCGACCGCCGCCGTTGGTCGTCGGCCGCCGCCGCCGGTCGTTGGCCGTCGACCGTCGCCGCCGGTCGTCGGCCGCCGACCGTCGCCGCCGGTCGTCGGCCGCCGACCGTCGCCGCCGGTCGCCGGTCGTCGGCCGCCGACCGCCGTCGCCGCCGCCATCCGTCGTCGGCCGCCGACCGTCGCCGCCGTCGTCGGTCGCCTGCGACCGCCGCCCCCGGTTGGCGGTCGCCAACCGCCGTCGCCGGTCGTCGACGTCGTCGTCGCCGGTCAACGGTCATCGGTCGCAGGCCGCCGATCGCCGGCCGGCCGTCATCGGTCATCGGACATAACCTCCGACAGAGATGCAGCGCCCGTCGGTAGAAGTCATAGGATATTTTTGTCATTTTATAATAATATGAATTACAATCCTTATAAAAAATAATGGATACCAAACAAAAGAATGTAATCACCCTTGTAATCAAATATTACATACATTATATTATCAAACGTAGTAATGCAATCAAGATTACATTACATTACAAGCTAGATTATATTACACCCAACTAAACGTAGCCTAAGTACATTCTGGATCAAAATATGCTTAACAGAAGGTATTCTCAATATATATACGATCGACTTGAACGACCGGCCGAGACATGCTTGACATAAGTGTATTCTTAATATATACACAACCAGCTTGAATGACCGACCAAGACATGTTTAACAAGAGATGATATACAAGTGGTGAACAACTTTATGACAACTTAGTGAATTTGACGGGAAATATTCTTCAGAAGCTTCTTCAGTTATGGGAACATATTCCTATTCACACTTCATCATGAATATGAGTCATAAATGATAAAAGAGGTACATCTGGGTACAAAAAAGATTCCTTAAAGAATTATTGCATAAAGCCTAAAGGATGACTTCATCTTCTAACAAACTCTAACAAACCGGGGACCAAAACTCTGTTTCTAAGTACTTTGGTTACTATACTTCTTCTTCCACCTTTAAGAGAGGAACTGACTTGAGTATCGGAGGGCCTAGCTAAGGATCTCCACCTTGATCTTAGGTCACTAACACTTTGTTGTCTCGTCTTACTGTGTGTAGGACCGTTGAGGAGCTCTTTCAGATCTCCAAGAGTGCATCTTCATTGGAACCACCATTCACCGGAGATAGCATGCCACCTCGTAGATTTCAGACAGGATCAAATTTGGCGCCGTTTGTGGGAATCCTTACCTGGATCTGAGGCTACGAGATGGAAGAAGCTGGAAAACCTAACACCATACCCATGACGCAAGAAGATCTGGAGTTGCTCATCAACGCCAGAGTACAGAAACTATTGCAACAACAACAACAAGTCAATACTGGTGGTACATTGCCCGTAGGTCTGAATCCGGCGATATCAACAACTACTTATTCAAGGGAGAGAAGAGGTGAGGAGGAGGATCCTGCTTGCTTGCTTCCTACTCCTCTCTCCCCAGTCCGACGTCCTCGAGTATTTCTTCACACCCCTTTTGAATAAGGAGGACGAAGGAAAATCCCCCAAGAATCTTCTGGAGAAGTGCCTATGCAGGATAAACGCAAAGGGAAGATCGTAGCCAGTGATAGTTCTCCTAAGAGAATCGTCACTCCATTCTCTCAATGAGTGTTGGATGATCCTCTGCCAAAGCATTATCAAAACTTAAATATCAGAGAATATTCTGGAATAACCGATCCAGAAGATCATCTGCTTAAATTTGAGAATGCCGCTCTCCTATAACAATTTACCGACGGTGTCAAATGTCGGATGTTCCTTATTACTTTTGGAGGCAACTCAGAGGTGGTTTAAGTGGCTACCAGATAGTTCTATTCGCCGCTTCAAGGATTTTTGCAAGGTATTTCTTCATCATTTTTCTAGCAACCGACGATATCACAAGATCTCTTGGAGTCTCTTTTCAATTAAATAGGGACCGAAGGAATCTATTAGATCCTATATTAAGAGGTTCAATCAAGTAGCCATAGATGTACCTATGACTACCACCAAGATCTTGGTAAGTACCTTTTCTCAAGGGCTTAATGATAATGATTTCTATAAGGATTTGGTCAGAAACCCTCCGGTTAATTTCAGTTTATTGATTAAGCAAGCGACTGAGTTTATTAATGTGGAAGAGGCCCAAGCCGGTCGGAGGAAGGAAGTTGTCACTCCCACTCCAGTTCCAAATGTGGATCGTCCGGTGGTGTCTGCTCAGCCACCCAGAGGGCCTCGCGCGATTCCTCCACAACAACATCATGAACCGCGACCTTAAGCTGTGTAACACGTGGGGGTCCCTCAAGAGATCCCACGAAGATGGTGCACATATCATCAAATGAATACTCATAGCACAGAAAATTGTTATACCCTGAGGAATCAGCAAGCTCATAATCCTCGATATCGGCGGTGTTCCCCAACCCCAAATTGTCAACAGTATCTGAGGCAAAATAGTCGGCTCAAGCTGGAGTATCGGATGGTTGAATTACAGATAGGAGTTCTGCCACTCCCAGTGGGCAAGCTCAAGCACCTGGTCAGGTGCAGCAAGAAACAATATCAACTTGGCAAGAAGAAAATCGTAGTAATGCTCCCCGGGGTAATATTAACATGATAGTTGGAGGACCGACGGATGGTGATTCCAATCGGGTGAGGAAATCACATGCTCGACGACTAAAAATTCATGCTGTGGGGTGCAGCACAGAAAAGGCGGTCGGGCTAGAAATTATTTTCGGGCCTAGAGATCTGGAGGGGGTAGAAGTGTCTCATGATGATGCATTAATAATCAAGGCTATTATAGTCAATTATAATATTTCTCGTACCTTTATTGACACTGGTAGTTCAGTTAATATTATTTTCGAATAAGTTTTTAATCAGTTGCAGATAGATTCGAGCGAGTTGCAGCCCATGGTAACTCCTCTATACGAGTTCACTGGAAATGAAGTTCAACCATTAGGACAGATAAAATTGGCTATATCTTTGGGAGAATAACCCTTAATAAGGACGCGTCGGTCATACTTCATGGTGGTGGACACACCTCTGCATATAATGTTTTCCTGGGTCGACCGACCTTAAATGAATTCTGAATGGTCATTTCTACTTTTTGCCAGAAGATCAAATTTTCTGTGGATGATCAAGTAGGGGAGGTAAAAGGGCATTAACTGGTAGCTCGCAAGTGCTACGTGGAAATAGTTAAGGTGGAGGTCAATGCTGCATGGAAAATCTAAAGAATGAAAGTTAATGCTATCTAGGAAGGATCGCCCGCCCTGGTGTATGAAAAAAAAGAGGAGCTACATATTCAAATTGGTTAGCCGAAAGTTGTCACTCATGTAGCATCAGATCTGGAGTCGAAACTGAAAGCTGAGTTGATACAATGTCTAATATGCAACAATGATGTATTTGCTTGGATGCCCAAAGAAGTAACAGGAGTGTCTCCTATGGTCATGGAGCACGCGCTTCATGTGTATCCTGATGCATGACCGGTCAAACAAAGGAAGTAGGATTTTAGGGCTGATCAAAATAAAATTATTAAGGAAGAAGTGAATAAGTTACTGGAAGTTGGTTATATTCGAGAGGTTCAATTCCTCAGTTGGTTGGCCAATGTGGTCCTGGTTTCCAAGCCTGGAAACAAATGATGAGTATGCATAGACTTCCGGGATCTTAATAAAGCTTGCCTGAAGGATTATTATCCCCTACCTGGCTACCTCGCATCGACCAAGTGGAGGATTCTACTACTAGATGTGAATTTATATATATGTTAGATGCTTATTAAGGATATCATCAAGTCCCGCTTGCTAAGGAAGATCAAGAAAAGGTTAGTTTTATAACTCCCGAGGGTACTTATTGCTATAATGTTATGCCTTTCGGACTAAAAAAATGTAGGGGTTACTTATCAAAGGCTCATGAATAAAGTCTTTCAGAAGCAAATCGAGAGAAATATAGAAGTTTATGTGGATGATATCCTTATCAAATCTCTGAGAGTCTCAGATTTATGTGCGGACATCGAAGAAACCTATGGAACTCTGAGGTGATATGGACTTAGCTCAACCCCTATAAGTGTTTATTTAGAGCTAAAAGTGGAAAATTTTTGGGATACATGGTGACTGAACGGGGAATAGAAGTCAATCCCAGTAAAGTACGAGCGCTTCAAGATATGGCTCCACACATTCCACACCCAAAACTGAACTCAAACTCCTTCCTTTCTGCCGTGAACAGAGAATCACCTCTGGGAACACCCTTCGGGCAATCACTGATGAAAAACTATACTCACAGCATCATTCAGGAGAAGTCCAAAGCTACTGGGAACTCCCTAACTTAGGATCACCGGAACTCACCAGCCGCCAAAGAACAGAGCATGTCTTGGAATTGCGAGGTGAAATCGAGGATGGATTGAACTCTGAAGAACGGGGAACGTCCTCAATCTCTTCAGTTGGATGATGGTAGCATCAGATCGGGGAACACCCTCGAAATTGTGCTTGGTTGATGCTCGTGGAAAGCAAGATCATGAACGGGGAACACCCTCAAAATTGTGCTTGGTTGATGCTCGTGGAAAGCAAGATCATGAAC
This sequence comes from Zingiber officinale, assembly GCF_018446385.1. NCBI lineage: Eukaryota > Viridiplantae > Streptophyta > Magnoliopsida > Zingiberales > Zingiberaceae > Zingiber > Zingiber officinale. The sequence continues at coordinate 36,912,225 of NC_055986.1, read as the reverse complement.
GGGGAACACCCTCAAATCGTGTTCTGTCCCTTGATTGCTAGTCGACGGATCATTGCAACCTCGTCGGAGATGAAGAGGTTTGATTTTCAGATCTGGAAGAGGAATGGGAGGCTTCGGCGTCGCGAAGAAGAAGACAGTGAATAGTGCAAAAATCGTGAGGAACGCTGAGCTCAACGAACACACTGTAGCTTCTCACGTTTTATATCCTTCTCAGATCTGATCAGACGGTCCACAACAATTTAGATCTCATCTAATGACTGGAACTTCTCAGATTAGAATAAAAAGCTTTGGATCTTGATCGATGGCTGTGATGTACTTCCTCTTAGCTTGGATTGACCAGATCCTTGACGGATGACTCAGATCTCTCTAATCTTCAATGGATGGCCCAAAACACTCTAAGGCTTGATCGACTTGATTAGCCTTAGATTTGAGCCCAAATGTGATATGATATGATCGGGTCCATGACCCTTTTGATGCCTACAAAATAATAATCAAATATTAGCATCAAATACTATGATAATAAACTAATTTGTAATTAAATCCCAGATTAAATGCAATTATAAAATATGATGTAGATATGAGTTCAATCTATAAGAAAATCATTAAAAACTTGCATTATGAATCAAGATAATATAGCCAAAATTATGGTTATCATGCAGCCATCTTCACCCACAGATCCTTGATAAGGCTCCTTGCTAACTAACCACAGTTGGTCGGAAGGTCTGCCGACAATCCAGGAAACAGAACAAAGACTATGGTCACCATTGCGGCAGCAAACATCTCCAATCATATTTGGGTAAGTTGTGTAGGTAATTTTGTATATGTACTAGATTTGATTCTAGTTATGGAATGGTTAGAGTGTCCTAATTTTATTTAATTGTGATATGCGGATTGAGTGGTTTGGATTAACATGTGGGTTCACAATGGATGGTGATGATAATCAATTATTGTTGTGATGGATTATGAAATGGGGGTAGTCAATACTTAGATGAATTAAGTGTAATGGATTCATTATGGATATTTGGTGGATATGGATTTGTATCATATTAGGTTGGATTTATGATGCTTAGTAGTTGATACAATGGATTGAATAATGGGTTAATTGATTCATGATGGTTATTTGGTGATTTGGTTGATGTAGATGGTTACATGATCATTTATAGGATTATGGGATTGATATTATGATTTGTTATGATGGATTGTTCACTAAATTGATGTTGTGATTTAATTGGATGGATTTCCATATATGGATCAGTTGATGAAAGAGTGATTAATAGAAGACTTATAATCGATATCAAGGATCTTTGGATTGATTATAAGATGTGGAGAGTTTTGGAAAGATTAAAGGATTCATGGATGATTCGATTAGGGTTTTCTCTAATTAGTTTGGGTTGGGATTTAGCTAGTTGTTGCATATGTAATTAGCTAAATTGTAATCATGTGATTTGCAAGACGTTGATTCGAGACAAGCGTCTCGACATGGAATCTATTTGATACGACACGATCTACGTATAAAGGTGGGTACCTTTGACATATCTCTTTTGATATTATCATTATGATATGTGTAGTAATTTATAGCTAGTAGTAATAGTTGTGTGTTTAGCTACCATTGGTAAGTCACTACTTGATACCTATAGCATGCCTTTGTTTATTATTATCTGTTATGCATTTAGACTTATATTCTTTTGTTCTTACCATGCGTACTTATGATCATATAAGTAGCGGCATACATTGCCTTACTGTGTATAGAACTAGTTACTAGACATACCTGACATGTGTATCTAGTTTCATGATACTTAGATCCTTATTGGATTTCTTTACCTTTTGGTATATATTATGGAGGTATCAGGATTTACATGTTGTAGTATCATGCACCATCTTGCATGATTGTATGCTGAGCAATTGTCGGCTCCATTGTTGTCGAGCATATCACCAGTTACATGATCTGCACACACAACCACTCATGGGTCAGTAGTACATCAGACAAGGTGTGTGCAGTTTGCTCTGTCAGGGCTCCGCTGGTCCGCTCATGGGTAGTGATGACTGCAGTGTGTAGCGGGCAGGGATCCTTCCCCTTGACTATGATACATGGAGATGAGAGCTTAGGCTCCCCCACTATGTTTGGGGTAGGAGGATAGGTGTACTCTGACAGCATCCTGTCCACTCGGTCACTCAGGAGTAATGATGGCAGAGTGCACAGTTATCATAGCCCTACCCACTCGGTCTCACCATCGCGTGTGAGATGGCTGACTAACGTCAGGGGTGACCATATCATATTTGCATCATATGCATGGATTGCATTTATTGTTTGTGGTTGCTGCATTTTGTATGTTACATTTTTGGTGATTGCATATGATTGACATGCATACATGAGACATTTTGTGTCTGGTCTGACGACCCTTATATCCAGATAGGAGGTCCTGGTAAGTACAGTTTCTTTAGCCTTTTCAGTTCACATTTCCTATTATTGTTCGGAAAACTGTACCGCATGATTATTACTGGTAGTTATATTTTACTATGCATGTCCGCTTGATACCCGCTTAGTTGTTGAACTCACTACCCCTTTTGTTTCATGTTGTTTTCAAGTTAGCACATAGATATGTCGTGTCGCTTGGAGTATCCTGACTGCCGGTTCTACATCACATCAGAAGATGGTTTACCTCACTCTTGATTTTTTTTTTTATATATTCTTTATTGATTTAGCTTTGTATTGGTGTTTAGCCATGTGGCTATTTTATTGTTTTGGTGTTGTATTTGTGTTTAAGCCGTGTCGGCATGCATTGTGTTGTTTTGGTTGTATGGGCTTCCTGTTTGTTTTTTCGTTGTGTTTTTAGCGTAGCCGTGTGGGCTGTTTAATATATATAACTATGTGGTTGTGTTTTTAGTACAACCGTGTGGGTTGTTTAATATATATAACTGTGTGGTTATGTATATTCCAACCGTGTGGGCTGATATATTTTGTTTGTGACGTATTCATGCTTCAGATTGTCACCGGAACAAGGGAGATGCTGCCAGATTTTCCTCTGGCAGGGGCTCCCCCGGGGCGTGACAATACAGACTCCGTTTAAATCCAGAAAAAATTCTAAAAATGTCTAAAAAATCTAATAAGATTATTTCTCCAATAACACTTATTATTTAATTTTTCGTATCTTACATTCTCCCCCACTAATAAAAATTTGGTCCCCAAATTTACTGCTCAACTCATAGATCCTTATCCCAGGGTAACAACCAAACAACATACCCATATACTGGTCCATCATAGTATTATGATCAAATCCTTAACCGTAAAGGATGACTCTATGGGTTATGATCTCACCCTGCTTCCACTGCTCCCACATTATTGTCTAGTCAACAATGGATAAAATCCCCTGGACATAAATGATCTTCATCACTACCTCCAAAATCCATAACACGCACTATCAACAAATCCTCCAATATCAGTATAGTCCGCTCAAGCTGTCCATCTATCTGATGGTGGAAAGATGTACCAAAACAAAGCCCTATACTCATGATCTATTGTAATATCTGCCAAAATCATAATGTAAATCACAAATCTCCATTCAATATAATACTTAGAGATATACCATAAAGTTCGATAATCTCTTCTACAGAATAACCCACTAAGCGCTCCAAAGAATCTATCCTACGAATCGATAGAAAGGGAGAAAAATAATCAACAAATCAATGATTACTCAAATCACATCGTATCCTCTCCGTGTCCTGAGTAATTCCACAACAAACTCTATCATAACATGCTCTCATTCTCATTCTGGTATCTGAATCTACTGAAACAACCCTGCTAGTATCTGATGTTCAGCCTCCACTTGCTGGCATACTAGACATCAAGCTACAAACTCTGCGATGTCTTTCTTCTTGTAGTTGCACTAATAAGAATGCTTCAAGTGTCTAATCATCAAGTGCCACCTAGATGTATCACAAATTTAGATCGGTGTGCTTCCTAGAGTAACTCCTCCCAGACAGGATATGACTTAGGAACACACACAATCTTCCAACAACTGTCGAGAAGAATATGGAACTCCTCGACCGTCCTACTATAGAACTGCACCTAACTCCTGGTATGATACTTCTATGTAGAGTACAAATCCATCTACACTAGAAAGTAAAACTAAGATGAGGGCAGCTAATAGTCTCCATTTCAACACTTGAAACTAGTCTCGTAAGTATATGTCACATTTTAACGTACATATTTTTTACCATAGGGGTAGATATGACCCAGGGTATGTCCACTTCCCTTAACATGTATGATGAGATTGGTCAGTGTCAGTTTCCATTAGTGCATATAGAGATCACCGCTCAGGGGGGACTAGCTTAAAGAGTGGGACCACAGCCATACACTCCAGGCGAGGCCGAGGAGGATTTCCCACCTATCATTCCAAGTGAGGGAAAGGAGATGCCATCATTCATGACTAAGGAGCTCTTTGTGTTAGTGAAGGTTGCACTAATAATCTGATTTTGATGTATGACAAATAAGTTAAAGTTAAATGTGATATTTGTCTAACCTTTCTACCAAGTCTACAGGAGTTAACTGATTTGAAGGACTTGACACCAAGCTGAAATCTAACTAGGTCTGCGGGATCAGAGGGCTGGTGTGAAGTATAGATAGGTCAATGGGCAAACCTAGTATCTGGCGAGAAGTTAGGTTGGGTATGTGGGACTTGACAACCGACAAAAGTACAGTTGGGTCTGCGGACCTGACAACTGGCGGGAAGACCTGGTGAGTCAAGAGGCTAGTCAACCGACTACAATTTGGTAAATGAAGGTAAGGCACTAGAGGAGAGTGACTCAGTGAGGATGCATCCCTTTTGAGGGGGCAGTAGGTGCTGGCCCAATTTAGGTCCATTTCGGAAACCTAAATTGAGATCCTGACTAGATTCTGATCTTGGAAAAACAAGATCTAACTCATAAATCTTTATAAAATATTTATGAATATATTTTTATAACTCTATATTGTAGATAAAAATGTACATCTTCAAATTCTACACGCGTAGCAACTGACAGAGCTTGATTTTGAGTTCGGAGTCAAAAGTTATGACCTTTAGAAGATTGTTGTGTCAAACCAACAGTTGGAGGCGCCTTCAAGCAATGGAAGGCGCCTTGTGTTGGTTGCTACTCGGAAAACCTATAGGTTCCACTGTACAAAAATTTTGTACAAAGGTCTGAACCTTTTCCTAGCTACCATGTGTTCTTTTAAATTAAATTTTGGATCGCCTGCGGAACTTAACACGTTTGATCCAAAACTTAATCTATTTGTTCTTTTAGGTTTTGACTTGGATCTCCTGCGGAACTTAACACGTTCGACCCAAGTCTCCTTAAGTTATTAATTCCATTAAATATTAATTTCCATAATTGGTTCCCAGTACTGACGTGGCGAGGCACATGGCCTTCTTGGATATGGGAGCAACCACCACCGACTAGACAAAACCTTTTATAGAAATCTAATATTTAATTTCCTAAAATAACTTTAGGTTAACCAAAGAGAACAATCAAATCACAAGGAAAAGAAAAAACAAAAGAACACAACATCGAAAAACATATTCGAAATTCTAGAACGTAAGTCTCTTGTATTTGGTATTATTTCCATAAATAACTAGCATGATGCGGAAAGAAAAATTACTAGTTATACCTTGTAGAAAAACCTCTTGATCTTCTACCGTATTCCTCTTCTAACCTCGGACGTTGTGTGGGCAACGATCTTCCGAGATGAGAAACCACCAAGCACCTTCTTCTCCTCCTAGCTAGGTTCGCCAAAACAAGAAAGCTTCACCAAGGAAGAAGAAAAACACCAACCAAGCTCTAAGAGATGCAAGCTTCCTCTCCTTCTTCTTCTTCTTCTCCAAGTAGTATCCGGCCTCCACAAGAGCTCCAAGCAATAGAAAGTTTCGGCCACCACAAAGAGGAAGAAGAGAAGAGATGATGGCCGGCCACAACACCAAGGAAAAGAGGGAGAGAAAATAATAGAGGTTGTGTCTCATGAAGGCACCCTCACCCCTTCTTTTATATTCCTTGGCCTAGGCAAATTAGGAAATTTAATTACAATAAAATTTCCTCAATTTCCTTGACATGATTTAATTGAGAAAAATAAAATAAAATTTCCCAATTAAATCTACATTGGCCGGCCACATCATTGGAGAACAAATTGGACAAGTTTCAATCAACAATTAAAACTTCCTAATTTGTTTTCGGAAATTTTAAAAAATAAAATTTCTCTTTAAAAATCTCTTCATGGTTGATAAAAGGAAATTTCTATAATTTTAATTTTATCAACATGTGAATAATTTTAAAGAGAAAATAAAATATCTCACCAATCTACAAATAAGGAAAGAGATCTAATCTCTTTCTTTAATCTTTTGTAGATCTTTTATAAGAGAGATATTTTAATTTAAATTCTCTTTAATAAATTATTTCTTCCACATAATAAAAATTAAAATTAAAATTTCTTTTTAATTTAATTTGGCCGGCCCCCACTAGCTTGGGTTCAAGCTAGGGCTGGCCACCCAAATTCATACCTAGGCCGGCCCTAGCTTGTTCCCAAGCTAGCTTGGCCGGCCCCTATTGGGTGGGTATAGAAAGTGGGTATAGGTGGGTATAGAACTCTACAAATAAGAGGCTACGATAGGGACCGAGAGGAGGAATTGGTTTTGGTCTCCCGATAAAATTAAGCATCCCGTGTTTGCCCCGAACACACAACTTAATTTTATCAATGATAATTCATTCCACTAGAGAACTATCATTGAACTACCGCACCAATCCCAAATTACATTTTTTTGGGCTCCTTCTTATTATGAGTGTGTTAGTCTCCCTGTGTTTAAGATATCGAATGTCCACTAATTAAGTGAGTTACTGACAACTCATTTAATTAATATCTAAGTCCAAGAGTAGTACCACTCAACCTTATTATCATGTCGGACTAAGTCCACCTGCAGGGTTTAACATGACAATCTCTATGAGCTCCTCTTGAGGACATTATCAACCTAGTATCTCTAGGACACAGTTTCCTTCTATAATCAATAACACACAATATAAGTGATACCATTTCCCAACTTATCGGGTTTATTGATTCATCGAACTAAATCTCACCCATTGATAAATTAAAGAAATAAATATCAAACATATGTGCTTGTTATTATATTAGGATTAAGAGCACACACTTCCATAATAACTGAGGTCTTTGTTCCTTTATAAAGTCAGTATAAAAGAAATGACCTCTAATGGTCCTACTCAATACACTCTGAGTGTACTAGTGTAATTATATAGTCAAGATAAACTAATACCTAATTACACTACGACCTTCTAATGGTTTGTTTCTTTCCATTTTAGTCGTGAGCTACTGTTTATAATTTATAAGGTACTGATCACATCATCTTCTGCATGTGACACCACATACTATGTTATCTACAATATAAATTATATGAACAACTACAAACAAATGTAGACAATTTAACCAAATGTGATTCTTTATTCATAATGAATGTTTACAAAGCTTAGGCTTTCAGTATACACTCCAACAATCTCCCACTTATACTAATGACTAAGCTGCCATATCTTCTACCATACATCTGATTCTCATTCCCTCCACATGCCGATCGAAAGCTTTCGCCGGAAGGGCCTTAGTGAAAGGATCTGCCAGGTTATCTGCTGATGCAATCTTGGCGATGACAACTTCTCCTCGCTTCACGATATCTCGTATTAGGTGGTACTTGTGCTCTATATGTTTACTTGCCTTATGGGCTCGTGGTTCCTTCGAGTTTGCAACTGCACTACTATTATCACAATAAATTGTGATGATTTTGGGCAAACCAGGAATCACATCTAAGTCCATTAGAAAGTTCCTGAGCCATATTGCTTCTTTAGCTGCCTCAGAGGCTGCTACATACTCAGCTTCCATGGTTGAGTCCGAAACGCATTTCTGCTTAACACTCCTCCATGAAATGGCTCCACCTCCTAAAGTAAACACATAGCCTGATGTAGACTTACTGTTATCCCTATCTGATTGAAAATCAACTGTAACCCACAGGAGCAGTTATGCGCTTGGTAAACTAACATATAATCTCTAGTCCTTCTCGGTACTTTAATATATGCTTTACAGTCCAATGTCCTTGTCGAGGTTACTCGATATCTGCTGACCACGGCAAAACAGATATCAGGTCTCGTACATAGCATTGCATACATTAGGCTTCCTACAGCTGAATCATAAGGAACTGCTTTTATGTCCTCTATCTCTTTCGATGTCTTTGGAGACATCTCTTTAGATAGAGCTACTCCATGTCTAAAAGGTAAGAAACCTTTCTTGGAATCCTGCATGCTAAAACGAGCAAGGATTGTATCTATATATGAAGCTTGGGACAGACACAACATTCTTTTCTTACGATCCCTTATAACTTTGATCCCAAGAATATGTGCACAATCTCCTAAGTCCTTCATATCAAATTGTTTGGACAACCATACCCTTACGTCTGATAATACCTTGACATTGTTGCCAATTAACAAAATATCATCTACGTATAGTACAAGAAATACCACCACATTTCCGTTACACTTCTTATATACACAAGACTCATCCGGACTTTGAATAAATCCATATGACTGGATTACTTCATTAAACCGGATGTTCCAAGATCTTGAAGCTTGCTTTAGTCCATAAATGGACCGATTGAGCTTGCACACAAGATGCTCTTTGCCTTTTTCAATAAATCCTTCTGGTTGCTTCATATGGATGTTCTCTTCAAGACTTCCATTAAGGAAAGCTGTCTTGACATCCATTTGCCAAATCTCATAATCCATATGAGCAGCAATGGATAAGAGTATCCGGATAGACTTAAGCATGGCTACCGGTGAAAAGGTTTCCTCATAATCGATTCCCTCTTTCTGAGTGTACCCTTTCGCAACAAGCCTAGCTTTGAAGGTTTCTACCTTCCCGTCTGTCCCTCTTTTCCTTTTGTAGATCCACTTGCATCCAACGGCTTTTACACCATCAGGTGGTTCTACAAGCTCCCAGACCTTATTAGAGTACATAGACTCTATTTCAGAATTCATTGCCTTTTGCCAAGATGCTGCATCTATATCTTGGAGTGCTTCGTCATATGTTCGTGGATCAGGTTCATGTTTTCCCGAGATCAAGTCCGAAGACTCTTCCAAAAACATGAACCTTTCAGGCTGCCTTACAACCCTCCCACTACGACGAGGCGCTGTCTGTGGTTGTGTATCATGTGTGACACGTGTTGCAGTCTCTTGTGGTACTTCATCTTGTACTGTTGGTACTGAAGTAGACATGTCCTCTCTAAGTTCTTCCAAAACAACTTTGCTACTGGGCTTGTGATCCATTATATAGTCTTCTTCTAAAAACTGGGCATTGGTGCTAACAATGACCTTCTGGTCTTTAGGACTATAAAATAAACCACCTTTCGTTCCTTTGGGATATCCTACAAACACGCGAACTTCTGTACGAGATTCTAATTTATCAGCATCTGGTTTCAGCACATGTGCTGGACTACCCCAAATCCGAATATGTCTTAGACTGGGTTTTCGCCCATTCCACAATTCTATGGGAGTAGAAGAAACTGATTTAGAAGGTACTAAGTTCAGAACGTATACTGCTGTTTCCAGAGCATATCCCCAAAACGAATTTGGTAATTCTGAATAACTCATCATCGATCTAACCATCTCCATAAGAGTCATGTTCCTTCGTTCTGCTACACCATTCTGTTGGGGTGTTCCAGGTGCAGACAATTGGGATAGAATCCCGGCCTCTGATAAGTAATTCCTAAACTCTCCTAAGAGGTATTCGCCACCACGATCAGACCGTAGTGTCTTGATACTTTTACCTAGTCGTTTCTCCACATCAGCCTTGTATTCTTTGAACTTATCAAAGCACTCGGACTTGCGGCGCATTAAGTAAATGTATCCATATCTTGAATAATCGTCTATGAAAGAGACAAAATATTCAAAACCTCCTCTTGCCTGGACAGACATAGGACCACACAAATCAGAGTGAACCAATTCTAACACTTCTTTGGCTCTATACCCCTTAGCCTTGAACGGCATTTTGGTCATTTTACCTTCTAAGCAGGATTCACAAGTTGGAAAATTTTCCAACTCTAATGAACTCAAAAGTCCATCGGCTATAAGCCTCTGAATCCTACTTAAGTTAATATGACCAAGCCTTAGATGCCAAAGATATGCTTGGTTCATTTCCGAATGTTCTTTTCTCTTATTAGAATTAGAAGATGAGTTATAAATTTCCATGTATTGCTTTGTGGAAGAAATTGGATTTAAAGTATACAAATTGCCAACTAATGCACCAGAACAGATAATCACTTTATTTCTTTTAATAACTACATCGTTACTGAAAGAAACTGAATATCCATCTAAAAACAGCTTAGAAACTGAAATTAAATTCTTTCTAAAACTGGGTACATAAAGACAATTTCTTAAAACCAAATTTCTATTTCTACTAAAAGATAAGTAGACATCTCCCACCGCCACCTTAGTAGCATTGTCCATGTGAGACGGTAATCTCCCTTCGATAGTCGGGTTTCCTGGAACCCCGCAAGGAATTGCAGACATGATCAATGGCTCCGTATCTACAGGTGTTGGTAGATAACACCGCTAAACATGTTTCAACACTAGAGCATGAGATATACCTTTGTTTTGGTTCCTACGAGGACAGTCCGCCTTCCAATGTCCCGCCTTGCAGATGAAGCACTTGCCCTTGGCTTCTTCACTCAACTTTAAATCCGTACACTGAGATTTATTCACTTTCTTTCTTGAGCCACTTGTTTTTCTTCTTCTTTCCTCTCGGTTTAGAAGTAGAACCATTTTCAGCATAGTGAATTTGAGAATTATGACGAAATAATCCTTCTGCCGCTTGAAGTTCTGTCAATAGTTCCCCTAATGAATAAATCCTTTTATTCATATTATAGTTCAGGCGGAACTGCTCAAAACTTCTAGGTAGCGTTTGGAGGATCATATCGATCTGGGTTTCCCCTTCAATTTCTCCTCCAAGGATCTGTATCTCGTTCAGATAAGCCATCATCTTTTAGGATATGATCCCTTACAGGAGTACCCTCTTGCATGGTGGCAGTCATTATCTTTCTCATGGCTTCTTGCCTAGAAGCCCTATCACGATGACCAAAGAGTTCCTTGAGATTGTTCATAATATCATAGTCGTTGGTAAATCTTGATCTTGATGTTGCAATACATTTGACATTGAAGCCAAATGTAACACCGCCATCTCATCCGCTTTTACCCATTTCCTATGAAATTCAATCTCCTCTTGGGTAGATTCACCATGGGTGCTTCAGGACAACGTTCAGTCAAGACAAATTTATAGCTTTCAGCAGTAAGAACAATGTCCAGGTTTCTTTTCCAATCTATGCAATTAGGTCCAGTAAGTCTATTCTGTTGAAGTATGATGGACAGTGGGTTGAAAGTCATCCAAAGAATCACAAATAACTTTTGGTCAGTACTCTAAATTTAGAATAATATTGATTCCTCAAACAATACTATTTTAAATTAACCAACACCTCATAACACCGTGAATTTTGTATGACACGTTAGTGTGGACGTATACAAATTCAACATTTGTAAAGGAGGGTTTTAACCCATTAATTTTATTATCTTGTCAACCTAACTTTTGACAAATAAAATTAATAGTTGGTATTATTTGGTCACACAAATAATAGCAGTGACTCCGTTGGGGAGGATACTATTAGATGTGTCTAAGTGTATACCATTACTTGACACTAAGTCCATTAATAAGATTATGCCCCTTCCGTTGGGGAAGATCAAACGCTCTTAATTAACTTCCTATAGTCATCCAAAAATGGAAGTCTGTTCTAGTGATCCGCAAACAAGCTCATCCGTTATGGAGGAAGGCACTCAGAGCCAACGCGCAAGCTTGTTTGCATCACTTACAAACCAGTAATGGAGACCATGGGATTTATTTAAAAATCCCTCTCCCACTTAGTTATTTATAAATGAGGAATTTTAACTATGCTAGCCTACTTTACTTGTAAACTAACATGCACACACAGCACAATATAAAAGCAATAGAGAAACTAATTTTCAACTATTATGGTTTTTATCTCTAGTTGTCCTCCGTGTGTTGTCATCCCAGGTTGCTGCCATATTTGGCCACCGCCACCGGGTCTAGCTGTAGCATCCATCTTGCTTCTAGTTCCGCTACGCCTCTGGTCCTAAGAAGGTTCCACGCTTTGCAAGATTCGATCCGTAACATAAATAGAATTTTACATTTTTGATCCTATATTCCATAAAAGGAATGTACATGTATCTAGATCAAAAATAAAATCCTAATAAAACTAAATACAGCTCCTGCTGTATTTTAATACAATCATACACACACATATAAATGCCCTTGACATGTCCAAGGGTCCAATCACACACATAATAACTAAAAGCCATAATAGTTGGATCCTGCATCCACAAAGTTAGCACATCCTACTATTAACCTGCCTAAATTATGTATGACATGTGCATAATTAAACTAAATACCAAATACACAGAGGCAAAACCCTAGCTCTGATACCAATTGTTGGTTGCTACTCGGAAAACCTATAGGTTCCACTGTACAAAAATTTTGTACAAAGGTCTGAACCTTTTCCTAGCTACCATGTGTTCTTTTAAATTAAATTTTGGATCGCCTGCGGAACTTAACCCGTTTGATCCAAAACTTAATCTATTTGTTCTTTTAGGTTTTGACTTGGATCTCCTGCGGAACTTAACACGTTCGACCCAAGTCTCCTTAAGTTATTAATTCCATTAAATATTAATTTCCATAATTGGTTCCCAGTACTGACGTGGCGAGGCACATGGCCTTCTTGGATATGGGAGCAACCACCACCGACTAGACAAAACCTTTTATAGAAATCTAATATTTAATTTTCTAAAATAACTTTAGGTTAACCAAAGAGAACAATCAAATCACAAGGAAAAGAAAAAACAAAAGAACACAACATCGAAAAACATATTCGAAATTCTAGAACGTAAGTCTCTTGTATTTGGTATTATTTCCATAAATAACTAGCATGATGCGGAAAGAAAAATTACTAGTTATACCTTGTAGAAAAACCTCTTGATCTTCTATCGTATTCCTCTTCTAACCTCGGACGTTGTGTGGGCAACGATCTTCCGAGATGAGAAACCACCAAGCACCTTCTTCTCCTCCTAGCTAGGTTCGGCCAAAACAAGAAAGCTTCACCAAGGAAGAAGAAAAACACCAACCAAGCTCTAAGAGATGCAAGCTTCCTCTCCTTCTTCTTCTCCTTCTCCAAGTAGTATCCGGCCTCCACAAGAGCTCCAAGCAATAGAAAGTTTCGGCCACCACAAAGAGGAAGAAGAGAAGAGATGATGGTCGGCCACAACACCAAGGAAAAGAGGGAGAGAAAATAATAGAGGTTGTGTCTCATGAAGGCACCCTCACCCCTTCTTTTATATTCCTTGGCCTAGGCAAATTAGGAAATTTAATTACAATAAAATTTCCTCAATTTCCTTGACATGATTTAATTGAGAAAAATAAAATAAAATTTCCCAAATAAACCTACATTGGCTGGCCACATCATTGGAGAACAAATTGGACAAGTTTCAATCAACAATTAAAACTTCCTAATTTGTTTTCGGAAATTTTAAAAAATAAAATTTCTCTTTAAAAAACTCTTCATAGTTGATAAAAGGAAATTTCTATAATTTTAATTTTATCAACATGTGAATAATTTTAAAGAGAAAATAAAATATCTCACCAATCTACAAATAAGGAAAGAGATCTAATCTCTTTTTTTAATCTTTTGTAGATCTTTTATAAGAGAGATATTTTAATTTAAATTCTCTTTAATAAATTATTTCTTCCACATAATAAAAATTAAAATTAAAATTCTTTTTTAATTTAATTTGGCCGGCCCCCACTAGCTTGGGTTCAAGCTAGGGCCGGCCACCCAAATTCATACCTAGGCCGGCCCTAGCTTGTTCCCAAGCTAGCTTGGTCGGCCCCTATTGTGTGGGTATAGAAGGTGGGTATAGGTGGGTATAGAACTCTACAAATAAGAGGCTACGATAGGGACCGAGAGGAGGAATTGGTTTTGGTCTCCCGATAAAATTAAGCATCCCGTGTTCGCCCCGAACATACAACTTAATTTTATCAATGATAATTCATTCCACTAGAGAACTATCATTGAACTACCGCACCAATCCCAAATTACATTTTTTTGGGCTCCTTCTTATTATGAGTGTGTTAGTCTCCCTGTGTTTAAGATATCGAATGTCCACTAATTAAGTGAGTTACTGACAACTCATTTAATTAATATCTAAGTCCAAGAGTAGTACCACTCAACCTTATTATCATGTCGGACTAAGTCCACCTGCAGGGTTTAACATGACAATCTTTATGAGCTCCTCTTGAGGACATTATCAACCTAGTATCTCTAGGACACAGTTTCCTTCTATAATCAACAACACACACTATAAGTGATACCATTTCCCAACTTATCAGGTTTATTGATTCATCGAACTAAATCTCACCCATTGATAAATTAAAGAAATAAATATCAAACATATGTGCTTGTTATTATATTAGGATTTAGAGCACACACTTCCATAATAACTGAGGTCTTTGTTCCTTTATAAAGTCAGTATAAAAGAAACGACCTCTAATGGTCCTACTCAATACACTCTGAGTGTACTAGTGTAATTATATAGTCAAGATATACTAATACCTAATTACACTACGACCTTCTAATGGTTTGTTCCTTTCCATTTTAGTCGTGAGCTACTGTTTATAATTTATAAGGTACTGATAACATCATCTTCTGCATGTGACACCACATACTATGTTATCTACAATATAAATTATATGAACAACTACAAACAAATGTAGACAATTTGACCAAATGTGATTCTTTATTCATAATGAATGTTTACAAAGCTTAGGCTTTCAGTATACACTCCAACACCTTGAGCTTGCTAGAAGGCACCTTGAAGTGCTTTGAAGGCGCCTTCCAAAGGATAAAACCCAAAGTTGGCAGATTTTATCATCATTGAAGATAGGGTGATAAGATTTGCTTGTGGAGACGCCTTGGAGGAGGTTGCAGGCACCTTCCACAGCCTATATAAGCCCTGTTTGAGCATGATTCAAGACACAACTCATATACAAGCTTCTACGTGTCCGATTGAGGTTCCAATTGCTTTGACCTACTATTGTGACTCTGCTATGACGCTGTTGCACCTGACTACTGTCGAGGAACCAATCGACACCAAGCCTAAGCTGACAATCTTCGAAGGTGTTGGGTAACGAATCGTAATTTGCGTACTTAATTACTTGCAATGGGACAAGTGCAAGGTGTTGCACTTGTTTCATCTTTCTGTGTACTTGATTCCCTTTTTTGAAGGTACCAGTAAAGGCATTTTTATGGATTACCCATCGATAGGTCCACGGCCTGGGTCTTGGAGTAAGAGTCGCCAAAGGCTCTGAACCAAGTAAAATCGGTCGTGTTTTCTTGTATTTTCTTTCTTACTTAATTTCCACTATGCGTACTTTGATTTCAAAATTGAAAAAATGATAAGTTTTCAAAACCACGTGATTCACCCCTCCCCCTCTCACGTGTGACTAGATCCAACAAGTGATATCAGAGTGGGCACCACTCTGAATTAGTGCAACCATCAATCAAGCAAAGGGGTTCTTTTTTAAAATATATATATATATATATATCGTTTCTGTTTAAAAATTATTCTTACGCCTTTCATTTTTATTCCTCCAAAAATTCTCATTTTTTTGTTCTCAAATTTTCACCGTTGATAAGAACTGATAAAATATCTCATTTGGTAAAATTTGTCGTAATATTTGTTATTATTATTTTATTATTTTTTAAAAAATTGGTAAAACACCCTCATTTCCTTATCTCCCACACTACTTATCCTAAGACAAAGTCTTGAAAATTACTTCTTGTCTATAATTTTTACAAGTATACCAATGTCTCGTCAAGAAGAATGGAGCATCCACGAACCACCACCATATGAGATATATAAGAGGCACGAATTCAATATGTGGAGGATGCAGATGGAAAATTTCATCCTTATGAACGACTTCGATAGTGGCATGCCACTGAGGAGATCAACCCAAAACACAGAAGCAAACCAAAAGGTAATAAAATTAATTTCAGACTTGTTACCTAACAAAATTACATGCAGGATAGGAAAGGTCAAAGATGTTCGCGAGTTTTGGAGCCGCCTGACCAAGCTTCATGAGGAGCCAGTGAAGGTAGAGGAGCAAATCAAAAGTGAATCCAAACTCGAGTCAAATTCAACGGAGAAACCTACTGAATTAGAAGATGCGCTTAAGGTTAGTATAATTTACTAAAATACCCCTATCAATAGTAGTTTAAATAATATGTATGATAATTTAAATAAATATGAAATTATCCCAAGTATGGTGTAAAATAATCTAGATTCTGATCAACTCAATCAAGACTTTAACCAAATCGACATCAACCTTGACTTAGTCAAACAGAACAATGACCAAATCAATTTAAATAAATTAATTAATTTAAATTCAAATAATTCTAGAATTAATAAAAATATAACTTTAAATAATTATAAAATTTTAAATAAATTAAATTTAAAAAATTCAAACTTAACTAAACAAGATAAATCTCACTAAACTGATTCAAATCTTATCCTTAATAATTTAATTGATAACAATAATTTATGCAATTCAAAAATTAATATAATTTCAAATTTAAAAATTTTAAATGAAGAAATAGATCTAGATAAAATTAATAAATATCTTAATAAAATATTTGATAATCTAAATAATATCAATCTAGAAATTTCTTTTCAAAATAAAAATAATTTAATTAATAATAATTTAAATATTAAAGATAAACCTACAAAGAAAGATAATTCAAACAACTTAATTAATTTAAAATTAAGAATTAATAAAAATTTAAATATCAAATATAATTTATTAAAAGATAAGTTAAATAAATTAATAAATTAAAAATTAAAAGAAAACTTAAACCTTAAGTACACTCCTTAAAAAAAAGACAATTTAATCAACTTAATTAATTCAAAATTTAAAACTTAACCTTAAATTACAATTTATTAAATATTAAAACTTAACTAACATTAAACTTAATTATACAAAAACTTAAAAGAAAAATTTATGATTCATAGGGAGGATCCAAATTAATTGGCACCTCTAAAACAATAGAGTACCCAACTGGGCAATTAAGAATAGGATAAATAGGGATAAAAGTTTAACTTAACAAATAGTACTGGAGAAGTTTTGGATGATAGTAGGTTAGGGAAGCTCTGTATATGCATGTCTAGGAAGATATGACTTCGACCTGGTGTATTTGACTTAGTGGAATTAAGTGAAGCTACCTCTTACTAATCCTAGTTGGTTAGACCAAAGTTTTATACTAAGTTCAGTGGGTGGGACAATTTAAAAAATTTTGAAGACATGGTTACTCTAATCATGTCAAGGTGACTCAGCACAACTTAGAAGTTTATCCAAAAAATATCTATTTGTTGAACCCAAAACTAAACTTGAATCTAATACAAGTCAAACCAAACTCTGAAATTTAACTTTACTCATTTTATAAAATCATAGGATTGATTGAAAATATAAATCGGGTGAGATGAATAAGGATTAAATTAAAATTAAACTAAAATTAATAATTAAAAGAAAGGGTTAAAATTAAAATTGAATTAAACATATGTTAATTAATGTATTACATATTTTAAAAATATTTTAAAAATTATTTTAGAAATATTTTTTAAAAAATAAAAATTATTTTTAAAAACTTTAAATTATTTTGAAAAACCTTTTTAAAATATTTAAAATTCTTTTAAAAATCCTTTTTAAAATTATTTAAAAAATAAATTAAAAAATCATTTTAAAAATTCTTTAAAAAATTCTTTTGAAAATCCTTTTAAAAATTATTTAAAACTTAGACACTTACTTAAAACTAATACCCTCATTTATCAATCAATTAATACAAAATTTAAGTTGATAAGTGAATTAAGAGTTAATCAATAGACTATTACTGAGTTAGTAACAAATCATTACATTTAACTTGAAACCTAATTAATTACATCCAAGGTTAATTTTTTATGATTAATTTAAATAATTTTATTAAACAAACTTAAATGAATAATTATAATAAGTCGGTAGAAATACTTATAAAAATAATATATTTGATGAATATAAGTGTTTCTAACACTAAATTCTCTAAATGCTTAGGCAGAACTTCTTATAGTTAACAAAGATAATCAGAATATACTAAAGTTTTAAAATTTAACATACCTAAACTCTAGTACAAATTAAGGGGGAGTGCTAAATTAATGGTGAGTGTTAAATTAAGAGAGAGTGTTAACTTAAAAATCAGTAACTTAATTATTACCATAAGGGTACAAATTAAGTTAATTTTTTTCCTTAAAATTATTTTGACAATCTTTCTAAGAAAAATTTTCTTCAAACATCAAACTTTTGAAATATTTACTTAGAAAGTTTTGAAAAATATTTTTAGAATATTTTGAAGAATTATTTTTGTTTGGGAAAATTTACCTAAAAATTTGTGAAAATATTTTTCTTACTTAGAATTTTTTTAATTACTTTGAAAATATTTCTTTGATAAATCTTTCTTTAAAAGTACTTTGAAAATTTGCCTTAAAAAGTTATTTCATTAAAAGTAATTTGGAAATTTTTCTTAGGAAATTCTTCATTCAAAGTACTTTAAAAAATTTTCTTTGAAATTACTTTAAAAATATTTTACAAATATTTGTATCATCTGAAAAGTTTGGTTTCAAAATAGTACTTCAAAATTTATTTTTTTAAAAAAAATTCTTTGAAAGTTTCCTTGAAAATGTTTTGAAAATCTTTTTGAAAAATATTTTTATAATATTTTGAAAAATTATACTGTTTAAAAATTATCTTCAAATTTGGCTTGCAAAACTTTTCTTTAAAAAATGTTTTTGAATAATTTCAAATATTGGCAAAATTTTAAAACTCCTTTCAAAATATTTTTGCAAAGACATCTTTTATAAATTATTAAACCAAATTAATTGAAAAGTCTTGTAAAATTTTCTTGAAAACATTTATTCCTCCCTAAAATGATTCTATGTTTTTACCATTGTAAATTTTTTTTGAAAACATTACTTGAAAATGATAGCACTTTCTATTTGAAGTAGTTGGTTTTCAAAACCTTGTTTTTAAAATTCTTTGAAGTACTTAACAAAAGTGTTTGAAAAATTGCTTGAACCACTAAGTTTGAAAAGTACTTCTTGCTAAAATTTTATTATTTATGATTCATGCATATTTTTATGTATGTTAAAGGGGCAGGATAGTGGGTTAGGTTAGAAAATGAAATCTTGACTCACTTTTTAATGCTTGCTTATTAATTACATTTTTTCTAACGTTAACTCAAGTTGTCATTACATCAAAAAGGAGGAAATTATTGATATATGTTGCACTAATAATCTGATTTTGATGTATGACAAATAGGTTAAACTTAGATATGATGTTTGTCTAACCTTTCTACCAAGTATGCAGGAGTTAACTGGTATGAAGAACCTGACACCAAGCTGAAATCCAGCTAGGTCCGCAGGACTGGATAGCTGGTGTGAAGTCCAGATAGGTTAACGGACCAACTTGGTATCTAGTGAGAAGTCTGATTGGGTCCGCGGGACTTGACAATCGTCAAAAGTCTAGTTAGGTCTACGGACCTGACAACTGGCGGGAAGACCTGATGGATCAAGAGGCTAGTCAACCGACTGCAATTTAGTAAATGAAGGTAAGTCACTGGAGGAGACTGACTCAGAGAGGATGTGCCCCGTTTGAGAGGAAAGTAGGTGTCGGTCCAATTTAGATTCATTTCATAAACCTAAATTGAGACCCTGACTAGATTCTGGTCTCAAAAAGACAAGATCTAACTCATAAATCTTTATAAAATATTCATGAATATATTTTCTAACTCTATGTTGTAGAGAAAAATGTAGATCTTCAAATTCTACATGTGTAACAACTAACAGAGCTTGATTCTAAGTTTGGAGTCAAAAGTTATAACTTTCAGAAGATTGCTATGTCAAACCAGTAGTTGGAAGCGCCTTCAAGCAGTGGAAGGCGCCTTGAGCTTACTGGAAGGTGCCTTGAAGTTCTTTGAAGGTGCCTTCTAAAGGACAAACCCCAAAGTTGGCATATTTTATCATCATCGAAGATAGGGGGATATGGTTTGCTTGTAGAGACGCCTTGGACGAGGTTGAAGACGTTTTCCACAGCCTATATAAGCCCTGTTTGACCATGATTCAAGACACAACTCATATACAAACTTCTACATGTTTGATTGAGGTTTTGACTGCTTTAGCCTACTAATGTGACTCTGCTATGATACTATTGCACCCGACTACTGCTGAGGAACCAATTGACACTGAGCTTAAGCTGGCAATCTTCGAAGGTGTTGGGTAATGAATTGTAATTTGCGTACTTAATTACTTGCAATAGGACAAGTGCAAGGTGTTGCACATGTTCTATCTTCCCGTGTACTAGATTCCTTTTTCCGGAGGTACCGAAAAAATTATTTTAGTGGCTACACCTGGATTCGTTCTAGTTTCCCTATATAAAAATTTGTACAAGCATAGAACTATCCTAGCTACCCGTGTGCTCTACTGAAGTTAAATTTGGATTGCAAACGATGCTTAACATTATTAATCCAAATTATCCTTCAGAAGTTAAACTTAGATTGGAAACGATACTTAACATTTTTACTCCAAGTTTAACCGATGTGTTCTTCATAAGTTAAACCATATTACAGAAGTTAATTAAATATTTATTTCAAAGATCGGCTTCCAGGTTAAACATGGCGAGGCACTAGACCTTCTTGGGTATGGGATCATCCACCAATTCATAGACAAAGTCGTTCAAAGAAATCGAATATTTAATTCTTACAGTAACCCTAGGTTTAACTATAGAGACCACAATAGAAACACAAGATCGAAACACTAAATCAAAATACAAAATCGATAGCACAAAATCGAAACATAAAATCGCTAGCCTCTTGTGTTGGTGTTTCAGAATCCATGCAAAGAAAACTAACTAATTAATTCGAAGTGGAAACCATTAATTAGTTATACCTTTCTTTGTAGCTAAAAACCTCAAGATCTTCTGTTGTATTCCTCTCCTCCTCTTGGACGTCGTGTGGGCGACGATCTACCAAGATGAATTCCACCCGAACCACTTCTTCTCCTCCAAGAAACTCAAGCCACCAAGGGATGCCAAAATAGAAAATTTCCTTCTCTTCTTCTTCCTCTCCAAGCAACCGGCCACCAAGGATCACTTTTTTTCTTTCAAGTTTCGGCCACCAAGATGAGATAGGTGCCGACCTTAGAAAGAAGAAAGGGAAAAGAAGAGGATGGAGCCGCCGGCCTAAAGAAAGAAGGAAGGGAGAGGATGGCCGGCCACCAATGGAACAAGAGAGGGAATAAGAATAGGCTATTTCATGAGGCACCCTCTACCTCTCTTTTATATTCCTTGGTCATGGCAAAAAAGGAAAGTTTTAAACATAATTAAAACTTTCTTATTTGTGGCCTCCCCTTAAAAGGAAATTTTAACAACAATTAAAATCTCTCTTTTCTAAATTTTCTATTGTGCATGGCAACAAAAGGAAAGTTTTAAAATTAATCTCTCTCTTTTAAAACATATAGACAACTACAAAAAGGAAAGATTAATTAAAACTTCTCTTTTTAAATCATGGTTACAAAAAAGGAAAGTTGTATCAAAAATTAAAATCTCTCTTTTAAACATTATAGATAACTACAAATAAGAAAAGATTTTAACAAAATTAAAATCTCTCTTTAATCTTTTGTAGAAAGCTATGAAAGGAAAGATTTTAAAATTTTAAAACTCTCTTTTAAAACCATGAGGATGACTATAAAAGAAAATTAAAATTTTTCTTTTAACCATTGTAGATAACTACAAAAAAGGAAAGATTTTAACAAAATAAAATCTCTCTTTTAACCATTGTAGATAACTACAAAAAAAGGAAAGATTTTAACAAAATTTTGTTTTAAACAAAACTTCCTTCTCTTCCACTAGTGGCCGGCCACATCTTGGATACCAAGATATGCTTGGGCCGGCCACCTCTTGGACTCCAAACAATGCTTGGCCAGCCCCCCTTGCTCCAAGCAAGGATGTGTCCGGCCCATTACTTGGGTAAGAAGTGGACTTTGTGAATATAAGACTTTATAGAGGCTACAACAGGGACCGAGAGAAGAAATTGGTTTTGGTCTCCCAATGAACTTGAGCTTCCTGTGTTCGCCCCAAACACCTAACTCAAGTTCATCAATAATAACTCATACCACTAAAGAGTTATTATTGAACTACCGCACCAATTCCAAATTACATTATGGGCTCCTTCTTATCATGAGCGAATTAATCTCCATGTGTTTAAGATATCGAATGTCCGCTAATTAAATGAGTTATTGACAACTCACTTAATTAATATCTAGCTCCAAGAGTAGCACCACTCAACTTCATTGTCATGCCGGACTAGGTCCACCTACAGAGTTTACATGACAATCCTTATAAGCTCCTCAAGGGGGCATCATCAACCTAGATTACTAGGACACAGTTTCCTTCTATAATCAACAACACACCATATAAATAATATTATTTCCCAACTTATCGGGTCTATTGATTTAACGAACTAAATCTCACTCATTGATAAATTAAAGAAATACATACTAAGTATATGTGCTTGTTATTATATCAGGATTAAGAGTGCACACATCCATAATAACAGAGGTTTTGTTCTTTTATGTAGTCAGTATAAAAAGAAATTTCCTCAAATGGTCCTACTCAATACACACATAGTGTACTAGTGTAATTTTATAGTTAAGATAAACTAATACCAAATTACACTACAACCATTCCAATGGTTTGTCCCATTCCATCTTAGTTGTGAGCTACTATTTATAATTTATAAGGAACTGATAACATGATCTTCTGTGTGACACCACACACCATGTTATCTACAATATAAATTAAATGCCCCCAGGGCGTAGCGCAGACGGTGGGCGCATGGTATCTGGCGTAATGGTCAGGGGTCAATTCTCAGGAACTGACGACCTGGGGTTTACCTCGCCATGCGCCTATGGCCTGTGTACATACATGAACCTCCCTCCATATCTATGGGGTCGGCACTAGGGGGTCGCTAAGGTAGCGAATCTACCTTTTACAATATAAATTAAATGGACAACTATGTTTAACATAAATGTAGACATTTGACCAATGTGATTCTTATTTCAAAACAAACGTTTACAAAAAAAACTAGGCTTTTAGTATGCATCCTAACAATCTCCCACTTATACTAAAAGACTATGCTGCCATAAATGTTGTCATACATCTGATTCTCATTCCATCAACATGTCGATCAAAAGCTCTCGCCGGAAGGGCCTTAGTGAAAGGATTTGCCAGGTTATCTTCTGATGCAATCTTGGCGACAACAACTTCTCCTCGTTTCACGATGTCTTGTATTAGGTGATACTTGCGCTCAATGTGTTTACTTGCCTTATGGGCTTATGGTTCCTTCAAGTTTGCAACTGCACCACTGTTGTCACAATAAATTGTGATAATTTTGGGCAAACCAGGAATCACATCTAAGTCCATCAAGAAGTTTCTGAGCCATACAGTTTCTTTAGCTGCCTCAAAGGCTGCCACATACTCAGCTTTCATGGTGGAGTCCGAAACACATTTCTGCTTAACACTCCTTCATGTTATGGCTCCACCTCCCAAAGTAAACACATACCCCGAGATCGACTTACTATTGTCCCTATTTGATTGGAAATCCGAATCTGTGTAACCCACAGGGAGCAAATCATCTGCTTGGTAAACCAGCATATAATCTCTAGTCCTTCTTAGGTACTTTAATATATGCTTTACAGTAGTCCAATGTCTTTGTCCTGGGTTACTTTGATATCTGCTAACCATGCCTATGGTAAAACAAATATCCGGTCTCGTACATAGCATTGCATACATTAGGCTTCCTACAGCCGGAGCATAAGGTACTGCCTTCATGTCCTCTATCTCCTTTGATGTCTTAGGACACATCTCTTTAGATAAAGGTACTCTATGCCAAAAAGGTAGAAATCCTTTCTTGGAGTTTTGCATGCTAAAACGAGCTTGGGATAAGCACAATATTCTTTTCTTGCGATTCCTTATTACTTTGATCCCAAGAATATGTCCACATTCTCCCAAGTCCTTCATAGCAAACTACTTGGACAATCATACCCTTACGTCTGACAATACTTTGACATTGTTGCCAATGAGCAAAATATCATCTATGTATAGTACAAGAAATACCACCACATTTCTGTCACTCTTCTTATATACACAAGACTCATCCAGACACTGAATGAATCTATAAGACTGGATAACTTCATTAAATCGGATATTCCAAGATCTCGAAGCTTGCTTTAATTCATAAATAGATCAATTGAGCTTACATACAAGATGCTCTTTGCCCTTCGCAATGAATCCCTCTGGTTGCTTCATATGGATATTTTCTTCAAGACTTCCATTAAGAAAAGCTGTCTTGACATCCATTTGTCAAATCTCATAATCCATATGAGCAGCAATAAATAAAAGAATTTGGATAGACTTAAGCATGGCTATCGGTGAAAAGGTTTCCTCATAATCGATTCCCTTTTTCTGAGTATACCCTTTTGCAAAAAGTCTTGCTTTGAAAGTTTCCACCTTCCCATCTGTCCCTCTTTTTCTTTTGTAGACTCATTTACACCCAATTACTTTTACACCATTTGGTGGTTCTACAAGCTCCCAGACCTGATTAGAATACATAGATTCTATTTCAGAGTTCATTGCACTTTGCCAAGATACTGCATCTTTATCTTGGAGTGATTCATCATATGCGCAGGGATTAGGTTCATATTCACCAGGGATCAAGTCCGAAGACTCTCCCAAAAATATGAATCTATCAGGTTACCGAACAACCCTCCCATTACGACGTGGCACTGCTTGTAATTGTGCATCATTTGTGGCACGTGTTGCAGTTTCTTGTGGTATCTCATCTTGTACTGTTGGTACTAAAATAGACGTGTCTACTCTTATTTCTTCAAGAATAATTTTACTCATGGTATTGTGGTTCATTACATAGTCTTCTTCTAAAAATCGAGCATTGGTGCTAACAATGACCTTCTGATCTTTAGGATTATAAAATAAACCACCTTTCGTTCCTTTAGGATAGCCCACAAATAAGCAAACTTCTGTTCGTGATTCCAACTTATCAGTGTCTCCCTTCAGTACATGTGTTGGACTACCCCAAATCTGAATCTGCTTCAGACTAGGCTTACGTCCATTCCACAATTCTATAGGAGTAGAGGGTATTGACTTAGAAGGTACCATGTTTAGAATGTATACTGTCATTTCCAGAGCATATCCCCAAAACAAATTTGGTAATTCTGAATAACTCATCATTGATCTAACCATTTTCATAAGAGTCATATTCCTTCGTTCTGCCACACCATTATGTTGGGGTGTACCAGGTGCAGACAGTTGGGATTGAATCCTGACCTCTGATAAGTAACTCCTAAACTCTCTTAAGAGGTACTCTCCACCACGATCAGACCGTAGTGTTTTGATACTTTTACCATGGTATTTCTCCATATCAGCCTTGTACTCTTTAAACTTATCAAAGCACTCAGACTTGGGATGCATCAAGTAAATGTACCCGTATCTCGAATAGTCATCTATAAAAGAGACAAAATATTCGAAACCACCTCTTGCCTGGATAGTCATAGGTCCACACAAATCAGAATGAACCAATTTCAACACATCTTTGGCTCTATACCTCATAGCCTTAAAAGGTCTCTTGGTCATTTTTCCAATAACACTCAGACTCGCAGGTTGGAAAGTTTTCCACCTAACTCAAGTTTATCAATAATAACTCATATCACTAAAGAGTTATTATTGAACTACCATACCAATCCCAAATTACATTATGGGCTCCTTCTTATCATGAGTGAATTAATCTCCCTGTGTTTAAGATATCGAATGTCCACTAATTAAATGAGTTACTAACAACTCACTTAATTAATATCTAGCTCCAAGAGTAGTACCACTCAACTTCATTGTCATGTCGGACTAGGTCCACCTGCAGGGTTTACATGACAATCCTTATGAGCTCCTCAAGGGGACATCATCAACCTATATTACTAGGACACAGTTTCCTTCTATAATCAACAACACACCATATAAATAATATTATTTTCCAACTTATAAGGCCTATTGATTTAATGAACTAAATCTCACCCATTAATAAATTAAAGAAATACATACTAAGTATATGTGCTTGTTATTATATCAGGATTAAGAGTATGCACATCCATAATAATAGAGGTTTTGTTCTTTTATGTAGTCAGTATAAAAAGAAACTTCCTCAAATGGTCCTGCTCAATACACACATAGTGTACTAGTGTAATTTTATAGTTAAGATAAACTAATACCAAATTACACTACAACCATTCCAATGGTTTGTCCCATTCCATCTTAGTTGTGAGCTACTATTTATAATTTATAAGGAACTGATAACATGATCTTCTGTGTGGCACCACACACCATGTTATCTACAATATAAATTAAATGGACAACTATATTTAACATAAATGTAGACATTTGACCAATGTGATTTTTATTTTAAAATAAACGTTTACAAAAAACTAGACTTTTAGTATACATCCTAACAGATTACCCATTGATAGGTCCGAGAGACCTGGGTCTTGGAGTAGGAGTCGTCAAAGGCTCCGAACCAAGTAAAACCGATTGTGTTATCTTGTGTTTTCTTTCTTACTTAATTTTCGTTGTACGTGTAGGATCGAAAAGAATTTAGATATCTCCACAATTGCATGATATTGTCCACTTTGGGCCTAAGCCCTCATGGTTTTGCTCTTGGGCTCTCCCCAAAAGGCCTCATGCCAATGGAGATATCTTTTTCTCTTATAAACCCATGATCTTTCCCATGTGTTTCCAATATGGGACTATGTTTGCAACCTTGCAACCCCAACAATCCCCCCCTCAAACAAAGGACCATAGGCTTCCCACGTCCGATCCTCGACCCACCAGGTCTTTCTGCCCCTCGGTCTACCCGACCTACTAGGACTTCCTTGCCTAGCCGCAACTAGGACTTCCTGCCCCTCGGTCCACCCGACCTACTAGGACTTTCCTTGCCTAGCCGCAACTAGGACTTCCTGCCTGGTGTCTGGTCCTCTTGATCCGAACATAGGAGCCCCCACTTTCTTTGTTCGAGGTCAATATTGTACTCACATGGTTCAATCAAACCATAGCTCTTGTGCACAGTCGGTGGTTAAACCTTCTGGCAGTCCGGGCTCTGATACCACTTGTAGGATCGAAAAGAATTTAGATATCTCCACAATTGCATGATATTGTCCACTTTGGGCCTAAGCCCTCATGGTTTTGCTCTTGGGCTCTCCCCAAAAGGCCTCATGCCAATGGAGATATCTTTTTCTCTTATAAACCCATGATCTTTCCCATGTGTTTCCAATATGGGACTATGTTTGCAACCTTGCAACCCCAACAGTACGTACTTTGATTTCGAAATCGAAAAAAAGGACAAGTTTTCAAAACCACATGATTCCCCCCCCCCCCCCCCACCCCCTCTCACGTGTGACTTGATCCAACACTTTGGATCTCTTCTAAACCCAACCCTCGACTTCACTATCCGTAGAGGATCGACTTGCTCAACTTGAGGAGTCTTTCATACAGATTTGGTAGTCAATCTCAGATGGATTCAGCACTATCTGGGGAGAGATGACCACCGAATTTACCTCTCTCTAGGATGAGATGACCATCGGATTTCAACAGATTCTTTGGGCTTTGCGAGTACCTGAACAACCCCCACCTCCACCTGCTGATGATGACTAGACTTGATTATGTTTAGTACACTATTATACATTATATATCTTGTTGACTTAATCTATACAGTTAGCTACTTTTTTCCACTCTATTTGAATAATCTAGGAATATCCTTTTTGTTGGTCTCTTGGTTGCTGGCTAGAGGAGGCTGAATAGCCCTGCACAATAAGAACAAATACATTTCTCTAACTTTACAGCTTTATTAAAATTAACACTTGCATAAAAGAGTTAAGAAGTTAATTAATAGAAAGAGATACAGAAAAAGTTACTTGGTTTGCAATCAGTGGATTGCTAATCCAAGGAAATCAAAGCTCACTAAAAATCTCCTCTGGGAGGAGAATCCTCTTACAGCAGTCAAAGCTCACAATTATAAAGCTAAACTCAAATAGAATTGATTACAAGTGTTGTACTCTATATTTTTCAGTGTTCTTTAATTTCTGGGATCAGGGCTATATTTATAGCCTTGATCGGGGCGCCTGGAAGGGTTTCAGGCGCTTAGACGTTGATAGAATTTTATCCACTTCGCAACGGATGGTACCATATCATGTTTCGATAATATTTCTGGTACAGGCGCCCGAAAGGGTTTTTGGTGCTCGAAAGGGTTCCGAACGCCTGGACCGGGTCAACACAGCCTCCGCTAGGTGAGGCACCCTGGGGGCACCCAAGTGATCTAGGCGCCCGGACCACGAGTAAACTTCCTATTGACTTTTCGGTCCCGTATCTTACTCCAGTTCCGCTCACTTGGGTCCGGGTCTTTCGCTTTGGATCTGCTTACTTGGGTGATTTTGATCATCCGAAATATGGCTCACCTGAACCCATTTTCAAGCCTTCTCGAGCAACCTTCTGCACTAGCTTCTAGTCCCCCAGAAACATCTCGTTCGCCAGCGTGATCTTTCGCAGCTCGTCCCTCGAAGACATCGAGCCCGTCAACTCTTTCCTGTGTCATCCTTCTCGCTAGCTGCTCCTTTGGCTTGACTTCCTGTGCTTCTGAGTTCCTGCACACTTAAACACAGGGCATCAAGATATAATAAGACCTAACTTGACTTGGTTGATCACATCAAAACTATCATGGGGTACTTACAATATCCTCCTTTTTTATGTGAGCAACACCAAGTTAAGTTAGGATAAATCAAACACAAATAGCAGTAAGGTAATAACTTTTGCAAGTACAAATTGTAAAAATTAGATAAATTATCGGATAAATTACCCTTCCCTAGACTTAATCTCCACTTCTCCCTCTTTGATCACATTAAAAATAGGGGATTTTCATGAATATAACTTGAAATAAAAATAAAGTTAAGGGTTTAAAAAAACTGACGATCATCTAGAAAATATTAGGTAGGTAAGTTTTGAAAATCTAGATTTTTTTAATTTATAAACTTTTTTTGGAAAAATAAATTAAAAAATTTAGACTTGGAAAAAATTTAAAAAATTTTATATGAGTTGAACGATCATATATAAAGCAGATATAAATTTTCCAAAAAAAATTATATTTTTTTAAGCAGAAATAAATTCTTTTCTATATACAGACATATTTTCAAAAAAAAAATACTTAAAAATTGTTATTAACCTCGAAAAATCTTGAAATATTTTCTGAGAATGCATTATAGCAAGTAACTTTGTAGACAAAATAAATTTTCAAAAATTAAATTTTCTAGAATTTTTAATATTAAAAAAATATGATTTTAAAAAATCATAGAAAATTAAAACAGTGGCCAAAAATTTAAAAAAAAATGAACAGAGAATATAATAATCTTTCATAGAAAAATAAAGTTTGAAGTAATAATTTTGCAAAATAATTTAAATGGAAAAATATGATTTTTGTTAAACAATTCATAAAAAAATAATTTAATGGTCAAAAAAATTTAAAAATTTTCTTATAGATAAGTGATGTAATTCTCTTTCAAAAAAATTTAACTTCTAATTAATTTCTAACAGAAATTATGCAAAATAATTTACTTGAGAGCATTAGATAGTAAAAAAATAAGGTATAAAAAATTTTTTAATCTAAACATGATTTTGGAACCCAAAATAGATTCCTTCCTACCAGATTAATCAAAAAATTTCTAGGAACATATTTCTATGATATTTTTCTAATTTGGCTCTTATGGTATCTAAAAAGCCAATTTAATCCATTATATTTTCTAACTTGTTGAACATGTGAGTATGCATAATTTTTAATTTCTTCTTTCACTTTTTTATTTTCTATTTTTATCTTGTCGAAATCCTCTAGTCGACAATGTTGCTAATGTTAATTTTAACTCTTCATTTTCTTTTAATAATTTTTTATTTTCTATTTCTAATTTGCAAGAACTTTTCAATAGCATTTTTATAAATTTAAATAATTGGTCAGGAGATAGGGACCGTACCTGACTTACCTTGTCGATTTCTGATGCTCTCCTTGTATTGCTGCTTTCCTCTGACGATGCTCCCCCTTTCATCGATGCTCTTGATGCTCATTGAGGATGAGCTTGCTTCATCTTCTTCTTCTTGGTGACTTGCTACTAGCACAAGTCCGGTGAGGGCTTCGATCTCTGACACAGATGGCATTTCGTCTCACGTCGCCTTTAGATTTCGATGCTTTGTCTGGACTGGTCTTTTATGTTGGTTGCTACTCGGAAAACCTATAGGTTCCACTGTACAAAAATTTTGTACAAAGGTCTGAACCTTTTCCTAGCTACCATGTGTTCTTTTAAATTAAATTTTGGATCGCCTGCGGAACTTAACACGTTTGATCCAAAACTTAATCTATTTGTTCTTTTAGGTTTTGACTTGGATCTCCTGCGGAACTTAACACGTTCGACCCAAGTCTCCTTAAGTTATTAATTCCATTAAATATTAATTTCCATAAAAGGTTCCCAGTACTGACGTGGCGAGGCACATGGCCTTCTTGGATATGGGAGCAACCACCACCGACTAGACAAAACCTTTAATAGAAAGCTAATATTTAATTTCCTAAAATAACTTTAGGTTAACCAAAGAGAACAATCAAATCACAAGGAAAAGAAAAAACAAAAGAACACAACTTCGAAAAAACATATTCGAAATTCTAGAACGTAAGCCTCTTGTATTTGGTATTATTTCCATAAATAACTAGCATGATGCGGAAATAGAAATTACTAGTTATACCTTGTAAAAAAAACCTCTTGATCTTCTACCGTATTCCTCTTCTAACCTTGGACGTTGTGTGGGCAACGATCTTCCGAGACGAGAAACCACCAATCACCTTCTTCTCCTCCTAGCTAGGTTCGGCCAACAAAGAGGAAGCTTCACCAAGGAAGAAAAACAAAATACTAACCAAGCTCCAAGAGATGCTAGCTTTCTCTCCTTCTTCTTCTTCTTCTCCGAGTAGTATCCGGCCACCACAAGAGCTCCAATAGAAGGGTAGGGTTCGGCCACCACAAGAGGAAGAGAGGGAGAGGTTGGCCGGCCACACCAAGGAACAAAAGAGGGAGAGGAATAATAGATGTTGTGTCTTGTGAAGGCACCCTCACCCCTTCTTTTATATTCCTTGGCCTAGGCAAATTAGGAAATTTAATTACAATAAATTTTCCTTAATTTCCTTGACATGATTTAATTGAGAGAAATAAAATAAAATTTCCCCAATTAATTTCAAGTGGCCGGCCACATCATTGGAAAACAAAAGAGGACAAGTTTTAATCAACAATTAAAACTTCTTAATTTGTTTCCAAAAATTTTAAAAAATAAAATTTCTCTTTAAAATCTCTTCATGGTTGATAAAAGGAAATTTCTATAATTTTAATTTTATCAACATGTGAATAATTTTTAAAGAAAAAATAAAATATCTCTCCAATCTACAAATAAGGAAAGAGATCTAATCTCTTTCTTTAATCTTTTGTAGATCTTTTACAAGAGAGATATTTTAATTTTAATTCTCTTTAAAATATATCTTCCACATAATAATAAAAATTAAAATTAAATTTCTTTTTAATTTATTTTGGCCGGCCCTACTAGCTTGGGTTCAAGCTAGGGCCGGCCACCCAATCTCATACCTAGGCCGGCCCTAGCTTGATCCCAAGCTAGCTTGGCCGGCCCCTATTGGGTGGGTATAGAAGGTGGGTATAGGTGGGTATAGAACTCTATAAATAAGAGGCTACGATAGGGACCGAGAGGAGGAATTGGTTTTGGTCTCCCGATAAAATTAAGCATCCCGTGTTCGCCCCGAACACACAACTTAATTTTATCAATGATAATTCATTCCACTAGAGAACTATCATTGAACTACCGCACCAATCCCAAATTACATTTTGGGCTCCTTCTTATTATGAGTGTGTTAGTCTCCCTGTGTTTAAGATATCGAATGTCCACTAATTAAGTGAGTTACTGACAACTCATTTAATTAATGTCTAAGTCCAAGAGTAGTACCACTCAACCTTATCGTCATGTCGGACTAAGTCCACCTGCAGGGTTTAACATGACAATCCTTATGAGCTCCTCTTGGGGACATTATCAACCTAGTATCTCTAGGACACAGTTTCCTTCTATAATCAACAACACACACTATAAGTGATATCATTTCCCAATTTATCGGGCTTATTGATTCATCGAACTAAATCTCACCCATTGATAAATTAAAGAAATAAATATCAAATATATGTGCTTGTTATTATATTAGGATTAAGAGCACACACTTCCATAATAACGGAGGTCTTTGTTCCTTTATAAAGTCAGTATAAAAGAAACGACCTCAAATGGTCCTACTCAATACACTCTGAGTGTACTAGTGTAATTATATAGTCAAGATAAACTAATACCTAATTACACTACGACCTTCTAATGATTTGTTCCTTTCCATTCTAGTCGTGAGCTACTGTTTATAATTTATAAGGTACTGATAACATCATCTTCTGTATGTGACACCACATACTATGTTATCTACAATATAAATTAAATGAACAACTGCAAACAAATGTAGATAATTAGACCAAATGTGATTCTTTATTCATAATGAATGTTTACAAAGCTTAGGCTTTCAGTATACACTCCAACATTTTATCCTTGCTCTTGTCCTTGTCCTTTCTCTTCAATTTAGGGTAGTTATCTTTCACGTGCTTTTCTTCATTGCAGTGGTAGTATCTTACCTTTCTTCTTCTTCTTTTATCCTACACTTGATTAAATTTATTAGTTTTAAATAACTTTTTAAATTTCCTTACCATGAACGTCATTTCATCATTATCGAGAGAAGTTTCAGACTCTGGTTCATCCATTTTTTCCTTTAAGGTAATGTTGTGCTTGGGCTCCTTCTTCAAATTTGCACATCTTGTTTTATGAACTTCAAATGTCGAAAATAACTCTTCTAAAGTATTTACCTCTAGATCCTTAGAGATATAATAAGCATCTACTAAGGATACTCATTCAGAAGTCCTAGGAAAGGCGTTAAGAGCATACCTTAGCGAATTTGGTTACCTTTTCTTCGAGATTTGTGAGTCTGATGATGAGTTCCTTAATCCTTGAGTGAAGGTGTGCAACAATTTCATCTTCTTCTAATCGGAGGTTGCTGATCTGGTTTCGGAACAGATCCTATCTCGCTAGTTTTTCCTCTGAGGTCCCTTCATGTAGTTCCAGGAATTTCTCTAGAGCTCCTTGGCTGACTTATAGGCTCCGATTCGGTTGACTTCTTGAGGTGGTAAAACACTAAGCAAGTGAAACTCTACTTTGTCATTTACCATGAAGTCGACTTGCTCCTTTTTCATTCATTGGTATTCTTCTTTGTCTTCTAGTGCTACAAAACCAAATTTCATAATTAGTAATAAATCAAAATCTGTCTTAATAAAATACCTCCATATTTTTCTTCCAGTTCACGAATTCTCCCTCGAACTTCGACAGAATGATGCTCAGTCCAGTCATCTCTTGTGCTTCGATCGACGGTTAGTCCTCTTGAAGCGACCTCACTCTGATACTAATTATTGGTCCCTTGGCTACCGGCTAAAGGGGGTGAATAGCCCTAGACAATAAGAACAAATACCTTTCTCTGACTTTACAGCTTTATTCAAATTAGAGTTAAGAAGTTAATTAAAAGGAAGAGACACAAAAAGAGTTACTTGGTTTGCAATCAACGGATTGCTAATCCAAGAAAATCAAAGCTCATTAAAAATCTCATTTGGGTGGAGAAGCCTCTTACAGCAGTCAAAGCTCACAATTATGAAGATAAACTCAAATGGAATTGATCACAAGTGTTGTACTCTATATTTTTCAGTGTTGTTTAGCTTCTGGGATTAGGGTTGTATTTATAGCATTAATCAGGGCACCTGGAAGAGTTCCAAGTGCCTAGACGTGGATAAAAGTTTATCCACTTCACGACGAATCACGCCACGTCACAGTTCGATAATATTTTTGGTACGGGCGCCTGCAAGGGTTCCGGGCGCCTGGACCGGGTTGATACAGCCCCCGCTGGGCGAGGTGCCCAAGGGGCACACGAACCGCGAGTCAACTTCCTGTTGACTTTTTGGTTCGGGCTCTTACTCCGGTTCTGCTCACTTGGGTTCAGGTCTTTTACTCCGGCTCAACTTACTTGGGTGATTTTGACCATCCTGAATAGGGCTCACCCTAACCCATTTTTTGGCCTTCTCAAGCAACCTTCTGCTCCAGCTTCTCGTCCCTTGGAAACGTCACGCGCCTCCTTCTCGTCCACCAACATATTCTTCCGTAGCACCTCATCCCTCGAACGCATCGAGCCCGTCGACTCTCTCTCATTCCTTCCTTCTAGCTAGCTGCGTCTTTTACTCAACTTTCTGTGCTCCTAAGTTCATGCACACTTAGACATAGGACATCAAGATATAACAGGACCTTACTTGATTTGGTTGATCACATCAAAACTATTACGGGATACTTACACTTTTTAGACTAGGACTGCTACTTTTAAAATAATTTTCAAATGTTTTACAAATTCTAGGAAAAATATTTTACTCATATTTTCTAAAAAATTCTATTTTCTTAGTATTTGAAAATTAATTTTGGCCTCAAACTAAATCAAATGCATAAAAGGTATGTTCCTATTGATCAAGATATCGAGCATCTCATAAACAGACTAGGTCTATCTTGATTGTGTATTTAAAAACTTAAAACGGCGTGAGATGCATAGGTTTATTGCCTGGACTTCAATACTTATATCAATGCATCAACACAAGTCTGGGAAAAAATACAAAAATTACAGAGTTTAAGTTAAGTAATCTATTTTAGTCAAACACTAACTGGATATATTTATTTACTTAACTTGACTAACCAAGTGAACACTATTATCTTCTAATAATTAGTTAGTACCTAACGGTTAAATATTTAAGGCCAATTTTTTTAGATGAATATTTTATTTAAATATATCTAGTTCAGGGAGACGATAATTGAAAATGATTTTCAAAATAATTTATTTCCTTTCCTAATTCTTGTAAAAATCACTTTTAAAATTACTTTCAATTTTTTTTGGCAAAATACTTTTAGGATAGTTGCTTTGCAAAAATTCTTATACCTTTTCAAACTATCTGTTTTATAAAATGTAAGTGTTTTGAAAATTATATTAACATATTTTGAAAACCATTTTGAAAGATAGCTTCAAAAACACTTTGAAAATGTTACAAAATTATTCAAAGGTTATTTTTTGTGTTTTGAAAAATCTATTCTTTTTGAAAGTGCTTCCAAAACAATTTTCTTACATAAATTCTTTACTAAAAGGAGCTTTGAACAAATTATCTGTTCAACAGCAAGTATTTTGAAATCTAGATTGAAAAATAGTTTGTAGCTTTCTTGAAAAATTTAACTTTGCAAAATAATTTATTTCAAATTCAATTTTCAAAATTTTGAAAACCTTTTGAAAATTTTGGAATTTCCTTTCAAAATACTTTTGAAAAAAATTCTTAACTCCTCCCTCAAATAACGCTGTGAGTTTTTGTGATGCTTGCTTGTGTATTTCCATTTTTTTCATAATTTGATACATTTATGTATGTATTTTTTATGAATGCTAAAGGGGGAGAGTAGGGGTTAAGTAAGAAAAAATAAGAAAACTAAAGATAATCTTGAAAATCTTAATCATAAAATCGATCAAGAGAATAAAATGAAATTTGAAATTACTCTTGAATCATGTTTTCTTTTATTGAATATTTTTTTTCTAACTTTAACTCAGGTCATCATTGTATCAAAAAAAAGAAAAGATTATTGGTATAATTTACACTAATGGTCTAACTCAAGTTTTGATGAATAGTAAGTGAGTTAAGTTAGGTATTATCATAATCTAACTTTGTTACCGAATGTGCAGGTTGACATACTAGACGGGTCAAGAGGACCTGACCCCAAGTAAGAAGTCTAGTCGGGATGTGTAATTTCCGATTGGTGAAGTCCAAATGTGGGATTCTAGTAGGAGGAAGTCCGGATGTGCAACTCCGATAGGAGATCGGGATGTTCGATTCCCGGTTGGATAAGTTCGGATGTCCGATTCTGGCAGAAAAACCTAGTGGGTCAGATTGACGTCAAGGAGGTAACTTGACACTTGGTAACTGAAGGTAAGTCACTGGAGGAGAGTGACTTTGTGAGGGCGCATCCCAATTGAAGGGACAGTAGGCATCGGTCCAAGTTAGTCCATTTTAGAAACCTAAATTGAGATCCTGACTAGATCCTAGTCTGGAGGACAGGGTCTAAGTCATAAATTAATCTCATTATTATTGTACTAACTTGTTTTGTAGTTTAGATATTGTCGTGTTGGACTAACCTAACTTGTAGAGCGAAAGAAGGAAAAAGGCCTCAGGTGAACAATACTCGAGGCGCCTTCAAGCATTGAAAGACGCCTTCGCACTGTTCATGGAAGGCACCTTCAGTTCCATGGAAAGCACCTTCCAAATGATAAAATTCAGACCTCGTCGTAGATAAGGAGCAACAAGTTTGGAATAGGATTTTGCCTATGAAAGTCGCCTTCAAGGCTATAGAAGGCACCTTCCACACCCTTTAAATGGGTGTCTCGACCAAGCAATCAAAAACACCTTCTCTACGAGCTTCTACACGTCCAATTTACTTTCTGACTGCTCCGACTTTCTGCTATTGCTCCACTACGACGTTACTGCGTCTGACTATTACTGAGGAGCCACCCGACACCGAGCGTAAGCCGACCATCTGCTAAGAGTATTGGGTAACGAAGTGCTAATTCTGTACTTAATTTCTATAAACGGAAAGTGTAGCTTGTTACACTCTTCCAATTTTTTCTTGTACTCGATCATCTCTTCTGGCAGTTCTGGAAGAGGTATTTTAGTGAATTATCTATCAGTAGGTCCATGAGACCTGAGTCTTGGAATAGGAGTCGTCAAAAACGTCGAATCAAGTAAAATCAAATCTTGTCTTTTACTTGTTTTGTGTTTTCTTTCTGCTGCGTACTTATTTCAAAAAGTAAAAAGTTTTTCAAAACCACATGATTCACCCCCCCCCCCCCCCCCATTTTCGTGTGCGTTTCGATCCAACAAAATCGTAGCTACTATAATATAAATAGTTTATTTCTAATTAAAACTAATCATTATTATGTTGTACCAATGGGGCTAACTGGAATTATCGTAATTGTTAATACTAATTATCCTCTCATATGATGGCTAGCTTCTGTTTCCTAATTTATTTCCTCCCAATTATGTGAGATAGTCGTGGGGGCTCGTCAGGATGACAGATTTCACCTTTTACAAATAATTGTTATAACTATACAGTAATTATGATCTCATAACTACTAAAATATTATTGAAAATATAGGTAGGACGCTTTCTTAGTTTCCCCAACATTGAATCCAAGCTTAAGTAAATTAACGGATGAATTTTTTTTAATGGGTGATTTACCTAACCTAAGAATAGTAAACTAATATATTGCACGCTACGAGCGCTTCCTGATTTATTATAGTGGACAATGAAAAACTTTCGTGGACTCGAACTAGTCATCCCAAGATTAGTTGGATATTCATGCCAACTAAACAAAAATTATAAAAAAAATATTTTCAAAAATAAAAGAAAAATATTGAGGAGATATTATTTCGATAATAAATGTAATAGAAGCATGACAACTTTGTTTTTTTGGTTTTTTTTGTTTTTGTTTTTGTTTTTGTTTTTGTCATTTTAGAGAGATTTTTTTTTGAAAAAAGAAAAATGAAAAAAAAACAAAAAAAAACAAAAAAAAAAAACTAAAAGGACTACACGAACTGAAACCTTTTAGCGAAACGAAACGTAACTGGACAAAGAAAGAATAAATTATTACTATGATCATTTTATTGAAACCATCATTGTACATAGCCTGAAACTTTAGTTGCACTCAGCTTACCACAAAATTCTCTTCACCTCGTTGACTAATTAACATCTTGACTGGAAAAGGGGATTGAATCTATAGTTTGTCGACAAATAAAATGCCAATGCAGCAAATTGAAGGAAACAACTATAATTCTATGAATAAATACTGCTCTCGATTGGTGAGATGCAACTTCATGTTCCTGGTATTTCATAATCTTCTGAACAAATTGTGATTCTTGGTGGCAAAAGGTGACTATGCTCGCCCCAGCGGAACAAATTGTGATTCTTGCATACGAGGAAGGAGGTGGGATGTTGAGCAGTGCCAACCTGAAGAAGTATCAGAGGTTGAGGTAGAAGAGTGCGGCTTTAAAATTCACCAAATATGTTTGGGCATTCATGCCACTTTTTCTGCTCTCTTGCTTCCCAATAACCGCCGATGTAGCGGTATGTACCGTCTTCGCCTTCTCTTCGGAACCATCTTGGCTTCCAGCCCGTCTCTTGCATTTTCCTTGCCTGCAGAAAACAAATTGATATGAGCATCAGAGTAATCAGACCAAGAAATAGCTTTTGCAACTTCAACACAGTTCGTCTGTTTGGTGATGATAGTTAAAATTGTTTTTGTTTCAACTTCTCCAAATATAAACATGCACTCTTTGCAATTAGATAAAACCCCATGCTACTCATACTTGGATACAAGTATCGTACACGGGTCTGTATCCAAGTGTCTAACAAGGCTTTGGTAAAAAAAAATTTACATATGAGCAATAGAAATATTGAGTCATCACTCAGTGCCAATCTCAGAGGGTTGGTATCCGACATAGGTACAAAGTGGATAGATGAAGTGTTTGTGCTTGCTTACCATTCGCTGCCTTTGTTCAAGCCGTAACTTCTCTGCATTTGCTTTCTCATACTCACCATTTTCCAGATGCCTCTGGTCTGGTCGAAGTCTCGAATCTGTAGGTGGGAGTTTCTCCTTGATCCAAGACGAAACATTTGCATCAGACAACCACGAGAAAGAAACGATAAAAAAAAAAAATGTTTTGATCTGACACCTGTAGCTCAGAAGTTAACTCATTCAGTGTAATTGCAAATGATGTTAAGTTGTATCGTGTTGGATTAGCAGGAGGGTCGCTCCTTTTCCATAGCAAATAGGCATCTTCAGTAGGAAGAGCCGCCTTGTTCGAAACATCAGTTCCTTTACAGTAATACATTCTATCATCCCATTTTCCTGTCAAGGATGCTACTTTGGTCTTGTTTGCGTCCTCAACAAAGCCAACCACCTATGAAATAGTTAGCTCAGTTCGTATTATGTTCTTGGAAGTAAGACCAAATACAAAGTAGTTCTCTTCTTACTTGCCGAGGATTACGATCGAGAAGAGACTTCTCCTTAAATCTGAGTTGGCTCGAAAACATTCTGTTTCCTCTTATGTTCATCATACCATGGTGTTCACAGTAAAGTTTGCCAAATATGAGATTGTAGATGGTGCTTGTGACCTGGAATATATAATGTCAGAATGTAATGAAAAGCTTAAGTTGATATGATTACATGAGAATGCCAAGTCAACAAACCTTACTCCACTGGAATATCTCACCATCATCAAATTCTAGGGTCAAAATGCCAACGGGATCAAGCTGGATAGATTGCCCCCAGAACTTTGAGGTAAGGTTGCTATCCCCCCAAAATTTCCAACCTTTGCCTTCACAGTGGCAGGCGATGAGCATCGGATGATGGCTAACCTAGAAATTAAAATGATGAAGGAGCTCATATCCAATTCAAAGCCGTCTCTTGACTGAACTGTGAATTACTTTTTTAACAAAAAAAAAAGAAAACAATGACTAGAAATTTGCTTGCACCTTTAGGAAAGAAACTGTGAACAACCTATAAGTATCATCAAAAGTTAAATATCCATGATCATACACAGAAGAATTATGTGATGCATAAATCAAGAGAAACAAAGTAATATGCAAGGGAAAATAAAGTAGATAATGCTCAAGTGTCCAAGAATCAGGAATTGAATTTACAAAATGTTCCTAACATTTTATTTTACACAATATTTTAGCAAGGAAAACCACATATAAATTAGCAAAAAAAAGAGTAATTCCTGTAGCTGACATGGTATGCAAAAAATCTTTCATGGAATATTACTCTAAGATTCCTTTAGTTTGAGAAAATAAATAATGATGCAAAGATCTGAGAAATGTTAGTAATCTTTGCTTGGGCCATATATTCCCAAAATATGTTTGATTAGACATAAGATATTACTGGAAATTACTTCAAGGAAATTAAAAGAGGCAAATTGGAAAATGCTCCCTGCATAACTATGCACAAATTTCATTGCTACTCTCATAAACAAACCTAGCAAGTGTCCATCTGAAAAGGATAGTTAGCCAAACAACTGTTCTCGAGTGAACTACTAGAACATGAATTCATGCGATATTGTCAGTAAATTTTTTTCAGTGATCTCAGAGAGCGATGTGAGATCAGTAATAAGCTGTAATTTGCTAACTCTTGGTAGGGGTGTGAAGACTAGCACACAATAACCACAAATCAGGCTTTCTAAATTCTGACTGATTATGACTAACTTTTTTGGAGAGGAACATCACTCAAATATGTCTAAATTAGGAAACTATGTGCTACATCTATTCATTAGGAAAGAGTAACAAAATAATCTACATCATGGATATTGAAATTTGAAGAGTTTAATGGGAGAGGATCAACCAAGTAATTTGTTTTTCTTTAAAAAAATAAACAGATGTATATATGCCACTGCAAGGATGTTGATAGAAATTTCGTAGTATTTTAGATAGGCAATAGCAAATCTCATGGGTTATAAATGCAAAATATAATTTGCTAACGTATGTGAAAGATTGAAGAATAACAACTGTATCCTTGCTTGGTTATTCAAATGAAACAAGAAATCATTGTGCACTAAATTAATATGTTAGGTTGCAAAGGAAGATGTCAGCTAAGTGGGTTTAGCTCATCCCATAGTATGCTTGAACAAGTTATAAGAAATTGATCTGAAAATGTTTATAAGCATACTGAACATTGTTTAGTACTTACCTTTTCTGACATGAAACGGATGCCCTTTTCAGGAAACTCAGCTTCATATGTTTCTCCTAACAAAGGGTTGAAAGGTTTGCAAATTCGACCAATAGAAGAAGCATATGCAGAAACTGCAAATGATGCTACCTTCAGAACTCTCATCAGACTGTTCCCCTAACAAATAGGGAAAAACAAGAAATACAAGTCAGGTTTTATAAAATAGAATTGCATAATATGGGATGAGGATCGTAATGACGCCAATTTATAATTTTATTATGCTCAGACTTAGATTTATCCTTCTAAGGATTCATCCATGAGAATGCATCAGAGAGGAGAGTCAATAAGGTACGTTGCTCAGATTGAGTCCAACCAGCTAAAGTCATTCATCAGATAATAATCAGGAGGCCTGGACACTAATGTTATTATAGTAGGTACTAAATTTGAATTGGGATATGAACTCAACATTATAAAATGGAATTGGATGAAATAATTTTAGAATGGTATTGTAAGATAATTCTTGCTGAAAATTAACCAAGCTGTCAGACGTAGGAACAGAATTTTCTATCTGCATGCATCATTTTTCTACCTGGAATTCTGATTTTTAAATGGATCATCTAGTCAAGAAAATTATGGACCTGTACAAAACGTTCTTGAAGTTATCATCAGACAGCTATTTAAACATGAATGCCTTGGCATCAAATAAGATAAGCAATGAGTTATCAAACCTTTTGGCCATATTCATAGGCTTCATCCAAAAGGTGTGAATACTCGAGCTCTTCAAAGCACTTCTGAAGGGATGACAATGGTTCATTGAAGTAAACTGGTAGAC
Organism: Zingiber officinale; assembly: GCF_018446385.1. Classification (NCBI taxonomy): domain Eukaryota; kingdom Viridiplantae; phylum Streptophyta; class Magnoliopsida; order Zingiberales; family Zingiberaceae; genus Zingiber; species Zingiber officinale. The sequence goes on along the minus strand of NC_055986.1, from coordinate 36,870,127 downwards.
AAACACGTGTAAGATCCTTACCAACATTGTCTTTAATCAAAGACCAAAGGCCCACACTTTTCTCCTCCTCAATGGGTTCTGGTAGCTTCTTTCGCCTTTCAGGATAAGAAACTACATCCTGACAACAATCTGTTTCTTTGGAGTGTATTATCTCACCAGTGCCATTCTTGCTTCTCACCCTTGTCAAAGTAGCACAGGAATCAGATCCAGACTTGTCACTGAAGCCTTCATTTGTATCGAAGAAAATTGGCTCATCATCATCCGAAATGTCATCAGTTTCTTGCTTTTCTACATCATCTGATGATTCCGTTGTGCTATATTCTGGAAAGCCAAAGAAGACATTAACAGGGAATATAATTTGAGCAGGCCTAAAGTCTGTTGCTCATTTATGTATTGATTTAGTTAATCACATACTATCTTATATTATCTCATTGTGGTAGAATCTATCTAGTATGGATGGCAAAATACATTTAGACACGATGATGTCAACAAATAAATAGAATAATCTAACTATTGAAACTCCTGAACCATTTACTCATTTATAACAAATGCAACTTGAACGATATATGGACGATATATGGAAACGGTAAGCAGTTCAAGCACCATTACAGAATGTAAATATTGCATATAAGCAACACAAATGATCATTATGATGAAGCAAAACTTAGAAAATAGGAGTAAGCTATACCACTATACTTTTCGTGTCCAGAACAAGAAAATTCAGTTTTCAATAGCTGCAAATGACCACCACGATTTGTTTCTTCATCTTCAGTGTTAGTGTACTGCAAAAGTGCATGTAAAACTCTGCATGTTATATATATTCCAGCAACTATTACATACTGTCATGTAGTAAAAATAAAAACAAATTTTCTCTAGGAAACTTGCTAAGAAGAATAATTAAAAGTTGTATTTCTTACTACTAAATGTTGCTCAACAGTAGCAAGAAACTTTAGGTGTTCTTCATACTGAAGCTTTACTCGTCTATGATATTCTGAGAGCTCTGACAGCATAATATGTTCACAGTCTCTTATCACATCCTCCCTAAGTCCCTCAGCGTGCATATGATCTCTAAGTCTATCAGTTGAAAATGTTATACCATTTGAGAGAGAAGAAATTCGTTCACTCAATGTTCTAAATGAATATACACTCCTTGCCAAGACTAATGCCTGAATCCATGTTACACGATCTTTCTCTGAATCAGTTCTTAGATGAAGTGTCTTCGTGCGAGAAAATATGTAGAACCGTCTATCATCAGACTTGCTCTCTCGAAAAGATGAAACCTAAGAGGAAAAGCAAAACTAAATAAATAAATGCAAATAGATAAGTTAAAAATTTAAGAAATTGAACTTAAACAAATGAAAATCCAATCCAACATAGCCACAAAAAAGGCTCAAGATGTACTAATGTAGTCCACCTATCCAGTTTAACAAGATATTTTTGTGAGACAAAAAGCCCAAGAACCAAGGTTTGTTAAACCACAAAAAAGTAGACTAACCTATGGATGTGAAATGTAAATGATGTCATTTCTTAAACATTTGCCCAAGCCATGTTGTTTCCTAAACGCATGTTGGCAACCGATAAGGTAACAAAGAAATCTTACAATTGGTGAAGGATATTCTAAAATCATTATAGCTAAATATGGCAACTAGAATAGGCACCCATTGGATTTTGTTTTGATTCTTTTGATTCAAGATAATAAACTTAGCAAACCACAATTACAGGCAGCAAGTTAAAATCCCATTTCATTATACTGTTTAAATAAAATTAGTATAGCGGCCATAGTATTGTGATGGTACATTGGTAATATTTATCATCTCATTCATGATCGAGGATATGCCCTGATGCATTCCACTACTGCAGATCTGACATGCGTCTCTTTTCCAGTTTAGCACATAAATCCTTGAGCACTGTAAATATGCCAGCAAGTAAATGTAAATCTAATCCTTATGACAGCTAAGCTAGTTCCATTTATCTTGAACTAGCCATCTCCATGCACTTACCTTCTATGCTGCCATGCTCTGAAGCCCCTTTTGGAACCATTGCCTGAGATTGGTTTCAGTCGATTGATCAACTTATATTTCAAAGAAATTGTCTTTGGCCTCTTTGAATTCACATTGCATAATCATTTATCCATAGTTGTTCTGAGTTATTAATTAAAGTATTGTGGATTTGTGGTATTCATAAATGTAATTTTGTAAGCTCTCACGAAACTGCTATCAGATTTCTTCTAGTTAAGGGCTGGCATCACCAACTAAAAGGTAGAAGCTCGCCAACCTTCATTTTGGCAACCAAGATTAGTTAGGATGGTAGTTCCGAGCGTTTCATTTTTATACCATGAAATCCAAAAAATTTGCAAACAATTCAGATGCCTAAGATTGTCCGGGTACCTAAAGAAGACAAATTGAGCAAACTGCTCCAGTAAATATAATTGAGCAAACTACTCCAATTAATATAAAAGAGGACCACAAAACTCACAAGTCACAACTAAATCCTTCTTGAGCAAGACAGCTTAGTTAAAGCAGCCATCAAAGGTAAGTTTCTTACAAGAAAAAAATGTTCGAACTAGAAAACCCGAACCAAATACCGTATGAAGGGGAAAAAATATCGAAGAAAGAATAACAAAATAATTTACATATTCGACTACAAAACTACAGATCCGCTTTATCCATATGCCTCAAAGGTCACTCTTTTTTTCCAATTCGAGGCTCACTAGATCCGTGAATCCCGTGTCCCAATCCAGTTGTTTCCCGGAACGATCATGCATAGTGGACTGACGCCAGCGACTGATACAACCCTAGCGACAAGCAACCACTGGCAATAAAATGTCCAAGCAAGACGAAACAAATCTTCGCTTCCATGTTGCGGGTCAAAACAACGCCGAGCTGCCCCCTTACTTTATAAGTTACAACCAAAGACTGGAGCGCCTGGGTACAGCCTTGGTATGCAATAAATTAAACTCTCAGATGGATGACCCACTCTCGAAAAGTCACCACTTTCACCGCGAGTGAGGAAGGTAAAAGGAAAGGAACGAGATAAAAGAAAATTTATCGTGGGAAATGAATTTGGAACTGGGAAAAAAAAGACACTTTTTCGTCTATTCCTAAGAAGATGGGTAAGAATTTGAAATAACTAAAACGATCATTTTTTTTTGTTTTTTTTTTCTTTGGGTATGATGAATGGAAGAGGGAGATCCAGTTCTTTAACCCCACGGAACTCCAAAGCGTGAGAATCGCATGCGAGCGAGGAAAACTGGCAATGCTTTTTTTGTCGAACACGTAAATTCCAAATTTTCCAATCAGCTCAGCATTTTGGCTCATTCAAATTTCCGGATCTGATGCAATGCCACTCGAGGGGATTTCTCTTTCGTAGGGATAATTCAATAGATGGGGAAAATTCGTGTTTTCCGAGATGATCGGGATCTGCCGCGTACCTTGAGATAAACGATGCCGACCGACTTGGCGGACGACTTTTTTCCGGCGGCCGCTTGGGAGGAGATCTTCGTGGAGGTGTCTCCGATGATCCGCACAGCCGCGTCCTCCTTTGTAGGGGCACCGTCACCAGGGCGGATCTTGGAGTAGGAAAGCACGCCGCGGCGGAGGGAGAACCAGCGGGACCGCCAGCCGCGACCGTAATTGGTCCACTTGTAGAGCACGCCAGATACAGCAACCTCCTCGCCGTCGTTCGGAGACTGTTCGACCTCCGTGTCGTCTCCCCCGGCGGGCGCAGGGTCCGGGCATCGGTGGCCGACGTCGCTATGGCGATCTAGGACGATGCAGCAGAGGGGGTGCATCGCCCTCGCCGAGCTCATAGCCGCTCTCCGCAATGCCCGATCCAGCAACCGATCACGAACTGGCGAGCCGCATTGGATCGCAAGCTTCCCCCAAACTGCCGATCCTTGAGGCACAAGCGAAGAGAGAAAAAAGAAGGGGCGTCAATATAAAGATTTAATTAAGGAGCAAAAGCGAGAGAAACAGAGTTTTATGCTGCAGCAGAGTTATTACGCATTAGAAGAAAAATTATTAATAATATAAATAACGTAAAAATAAATAAATTGACTTCCTAAATTAACACTATATTTGAATGAATGGGATGAGTGAAGGTTAAAATAAAAGGAGCAAAGGATAAGAATTCCTCTGTAAGAGGAAGGAAAGATTTATTAATATAATATAATATAATATGTTATCTTATTTAGGAAGGAAGGGAGGAAGGGAGGGAGAAAAATGAAGATGATATAAAATTATCTTTATTTTTAAAAATAAATTAAATTAATAAAATTAATATTAATGATAGTAATTGGAGGAATATATATGGAATAAATAAATATAATTTATCTATAATTTTTAAATTTTAAAATAAAGTTATATATATTTTTTAATAGAATAATTTAAATAAAATTTTAAAATATCTCATAAAGAATTGAATAAATCAATTAAAATAAATGATTCAATTAAAAATATAAACTTTACAAATGTGGTGAATTCCATTGTGCTCTCCTTGCCCGCTCACTCGTTGCCACATCCTTCATTCTTCACTATCAATTGATTGCACATAGGTCGTCGACTGACGCCACATCGACCGTCTATCGCCATCGGCTAATGCCTTCTCCTCTACCCATCGCAAACCGTTGACAGCTTCCCCTCTTCCTTCTCTCAAGACGTTATCCCCCTCTACAAGCAACCGGTGCAGTCCCGTTGATAAGGACAACTCCATTGTCGATGCCCAAAATAAGAATGAAATTAGAATAAATTTGTTATAACATCCCTTTCCTTGCACTCTAATTCAAGATGTAAGAAATGTCATCAATTCTCCAGCATGCATGGGAAGACTTACCCTTCTTTTATTTTCCCCTCCTTAGCTCATTCCATCTCAAATAGGATTAATTCTCCCTTTCCTCTTATTTACGCTTCCCTTTCCTCTCCTCTCCTCTCCTCTCCTCTCCCCTCCTCTAATAAGAGAAATATATGCTCACCCTTTTATATATATATATATATATATATATATATATATATATATATATATATATATATATAAATTTTATGCTGCGGTGCAATTCTTGCGGTTTTGCTGCGGTAGAGATGAGTTGACATTCCACGTCAAAGCCAAAAAAAAAACGCTTCTCGTCTTCTTCGCCGACCTCGCCACAACGCTGGCGATTCTGGCGGCGATCCGGCCGGATCGCGGCCAGAATCGGCAGCGTTGCGTCTGCTAGCGTCGCGGCGCAGACAGCCTGATTTCGGCAGCCATCTGGCCGGAATCCGGCCGCGATTCGGCCGGAATCCGGTTGTGATCCGGCCGAGGGGTGTTCCGCCAGCGTCAAACGCCGAGAGAAGCGTTCCCTGATCGGTCCAGAGACCGATCAGGAGGTTCCCTGATCGGTCACCAGACCGATCAGGAAGGCAAGTCCGTAGCGTGCGTTTTTTTATTTTTTTTTGGCTTTGACGTGGAATGCCAAATCACTTCTACCGCACCAAACCGCAAAAAATGCACCGCAGGAGAACATTTATATATATATATATAGAAGCCAACAACCGACTTTTGGCCCTCTAACGACCCGGCCCTCTTGGCCCATTTGGCGGCCCATTTGGCGACTTCTCATGTCATCGACCGTCGGCCCTTATTGTTAGAGTGTATACTAAAAGCCTAGCTTTTGGTATAAACATTTATCTAGAAATAAGAATCACATTGGTCAAATGTCTACATTTATGATAAATGTAGTTGTTCAATTAATTTATATTGTAGATAACATGGTGTGTGGTGTCACACACAGAGGATTATGTTATCAGTACCTTATAAATTATAAACAGTAACTCACGACCATAATGGAAAGGAACAAACCATTGGAAGGTCGTAGTGTAATTAGGTATTAGTTTATCTTAACTATATAATTACACTAGTACACTTAGAGTGTATTGAGTAGGACCATTAGAGGTCGTTTCTTTTATACTGACTTTATAAAGAAACAAAGACCTCAGTTATTATGGAAGTGTGTGCTCTTAATCCTAATATAATAACAAGCACATATATTTGATATTTATTTCTTTAATTTATCAATGGGTGAGATTTAGTTCGATGAATCAATAAGCCCGATAAGTTGGGAAATGATATTACTTATAGTGTGTATTGTTGATTATAGAAGGAAACTATGTCCTAGTGATCTCAGTTGAGAATGTCCTCAAGAGGAGCTCATAAGGATTGTCATGTTAAACCCTGCAGGTGGACTTAGTCCGACATGACGATAAGGTTGAGTGGTACTACTCTTGGACTAAGATATTAATTAAATGAGTTGTCAGTAACTCGCTTAATTAGTGGACATTTGACATCTTAAACACAGGGAGACTAACACACTCATAATAAGAAGGAGCCCAAAATGTAATTTGGGATTGGTGCAGTAGTTCAATAATAGTTCTTTAGTGGAATGAATTATTATTGATGGAATTAAGTTGTGTGTTCGGGCAACACGGGAAGCTTAATTTCATCGGGAGACCAAAACCAATTCCTCCTCTCGGTCCCTATCGTAGCCTCTTGTATATAGAGATTTATACCCACCACATACCCACCTTCTTACCAAGCCTAAAGGTTGGCCTTAAGGTGGCCGGTCAATAGCTTGGAGCCCAAGTTTAGGTGGCCGGCCACATCATATTAAAAAGGATTTTTTATTAAAATTATTTCTTATGTGGATATCATAATTTTAAAAGAGAGTTTAAAAATTAAATCTTTCTAAAGCTTTTTAAAAGATTAAGAAAAGATTTGAAATCTTTCCTTATTTGTAGATTGAAAGGAGATTTTATTTTTAAGAAAAACTTTCCTTTTGACCATGATAATAATTTAAAAGAGAAGTTTAAAAATTAAATATTCTCTTTTATTAGTTTCTACATGATTAAGAAAAGATTTGATATCTTTCCTTATTTGTAGATTGAAAAGAGATTTTAATTTTAGAGATAACTTTCCTTTGGAAATTATCCACATGTTTAGAAGAAGAATTTTAATTTATAAAATTTACTTTTATTAACCAATCATGAAGGATAAAATTATTGGAGAAATTTTTATAAATTTCTAGAAACAAATTAGGAAGTTTTAATTTTGTGTAATTAAATTTTCCTTGTTTTGGGGAATTAGAAGTGGTCGGCCATTATTATTAAAAGAAGAAAATTGTTTTTAATTAAAATAATTTTTCTTTTTATGACAAAAGAATTAAGGAATTTTTATTAAAATTTCCTTATTTGTCAAGACCAAGGATTATAAAAGAGGGGTAGAGGTGCCTTCAGGGTGATTAACTCTATTATTCTTCTCCTCTCTTTTCCTCCTTGGTGGCCGGCCTAGCTTCTTCCTCTTCTCTTCTTCTTATGGCCGGCGGCAACTTGGAGCTCTTGATGGTGGCCGGTTCTAGCCAGGAGAAGAAGGAGAGAAAGGTGGTTTTGTTTCTTGCATCCCTTGGAGCTTGGTGGTGGTGGCCGGACCTCTACTTCTCTTGGAGAATTGTGGTGGCCGAAACTTGCAAGGAAGAAGAAGGTGCTTGGTGGTTCTCATCTCGGAAGATCGTTGCCCACACAACGTCCGAGGTTAGAAGAGGAATACGGTAGAAGATCAAGAGGTCTTTTTAGAAGGTATAACTAGTAATTTTTCCTTTCCGCATCATGCTAGTTATTTATGGAAATAATACCAAATACAAGAGACTTACGATTCTAGTATTTCGAATATGTTTTTCGAAGTTGTGTTCTTTTATTTTTCTTTTCCTTGTGATTTGATTGTTCTTTTTGGTTGACCTAAAGTTATTTTAGGAAATTAAATATTAGCTTTCCATAAAAGGTTTTGTCTAGTCGGTGGTGGTTGTTCCCATATCCAAGAAGGCCATGTGCCTCGCCACGTCAATACTGGGAACCAATTATGGAAATTAATATTTAATGGAATTAATAACTTAGGTGATTTGGATCAAACGTGTTAAGTTCCGCAGGAGATCCAAGTCTAAACCTTAAAGAACAAATAGATTAAGTTTTGGATCAAACGTGTTAAGTTCCGCAGGCGATCCAAAATTTAATTTAAAAGAACACATGGTAGCTAAGAAAAGGTTCAGACCTTTGTACAAAATTTTTATACAGTGGAACCTCTAGGTTTTCCGAGTAGCAACCAACAATTGGTATCAGAGCTAGGGTTTTGCCTCTGTGTATTTGGTATTAGTTTAATTATGCACATGTCATACATAATTTAGGCAGGTTAATAGTAGGATGTGCTAACTTTGTGGATGCAGGATCCAACTATTATGACTTTTAGTTATTATGTGTGTGATTGGACCCTTGGACATGTCAAGGGCATTTATATGTGTGTGCATGATTGTATTATAAAATACAGCAGGAGCTGTATTTAGTTTTATTAGGATTTTATTTTTGATCTAGATACATGTACATTCCTTTTATGGAATATAGGATCAAAAATGTAAAATTCTATTTATGTCGCGGATCGAATCTTGCAAAGCGTGGAACCTTCTAAGGACCAGAGGCGCAGCGGAACTAGGAGCAAGATGGATGCGACAGCTAGTCCCGGTGGCGGTGGCCAAATATGGCAGCAGCTTGGGATGACAACACACGGAGGACAACTAGTGATAAAAGCCATAATAGTTGAAAATTAGATTTTCTATTTATTTCTTTTATATTGTGCTGTGTGTGCATGTTGGTTTACATATTTAGTAGGCTAGCATAGTTAAAATTCCTCATTTACAAATAACTAAGTGGGAGAGGAATTTTTAAGTAAATCCCATGGTCTCCATTACTGGTTTGTAAGTGATGCAAACAAGCTTGCGCGTTGGCTCTGAGTGCCTTCCTCCATAACGGATGAGCTTGTTTGTGGATCACTAGAACAGACTTCCATTTTTGGATGACTATAGGAAGTTAATTAAGAGCGTGTGATCTTCCCCAACGGAAGGGGCATAATCTTATTAATGGACTTAGTGTCAAGAAATGGTATACACTTAGACACATTTAATAGTATCCTCCCCAACGGAGTCACTACTATCACTTGTGTGACCAAAGGGAAACCAACTATTGATTTGTCATAAAACTAGATTGGCAATATAATAAAATTAATAAAACCCTCTTACAAATGTTTGAATTTGTATACGTCCACACTAACGTGGCATACAAGATTCATGGTGTTTGAGGTAATTTTATTTGTCAAAAAGTTATATTGACAAGATAGTCAATGGGTAAAACCCTCCTCTTACAAATGATGAATTTGTATACGTCCACACTAACGTGGCATGCAAAATTCACGGTGTTTGAGGTGTTGGTAAATTTAAATAATATTGTTTGAGGAATCAATGTTATTTTAAATTCAAAGAGTTTTGACCAAATATTTGATCAAAGACAGATCAACTATTAATTTTATTCGTCATAAAGTAAAGTTGACGAGATAATAAAATTAATGAATAAAATCTCCTCTTCGATTTTGTATACACAAAATTCATGAAGATTTTAAGGAGTTGATCTTGACCAAATGTTTTTGTGATTCTTAGGATGTTTGTCAATCCCTAGTAGTCATACTATAGAAAAAGACTTAGTAGTCCCAATTGTAATGATTGGAAATAGGACTTGGACATTAAGGTAGACTGTCTTCTTAGAACTAAGAACAATTTAGGTGTATTTAATTCATTAGTTGAAACATGTCTAGTGGTGTTATCTACTAGAACCTGGAGTGTAGATACAAGATGCCATTAATCATGTCTGCAATTCATTGCAGGGTTCCAGGAAACCCGACAACTAAATGAAAGGTAAATCACCATCCACATGGGCACTACTGTAAAAGTGGTAGCTGTTGCAGTGGGAGATGTTTATCCTTTGATAAGAATAAAATATGGATTTTAAGTAATTATCTTTACGTACCAAGTTTAAAAAGAACCTGATTTCAGTTTCTAAACTATTATAGATATTGTGTCTATTTTGATAACAAAGTTGTTATCAAGAAAAATAGGAAAGTTATCTATTCTGGTATGATGGTTGACAATTTATAATCTAATAACTCCCACGATGCAACAAATGGAAATTAGTAACACATCTTCTAATTTTAAGAGAAAGCAACCTTCGGAAATGAACCAATTATATCTTTGGCATCTAAAGCTAGGTTATACTTGAGTAGGATTCATTAGTAGCTGATGAACTTTTGGGTTCATTGGTAGTGGAAATCTTTCCAACCTGCGAGTCTTACTTGGAAGAAAAATAACCAAGAAGCTTTTAAGTCCAAGGGGTATGAAGTCAAAGATATGTTGAAATCGGTTCATTCTGATTTGTGTGATCCTATGACTATCCAGACAAGAGGTAGTATTGAATATTTTGTCTAATTTATAGACAACTATTCAAGATACAAATAAATTTACTTAATGTACCGCAAGACTAAGTACTTTGATTAGTTCAAAGAGTACAAGGTTGATGCGGAGGAATAAAGTAAAAAGTCACTATGGAAAATCGTAGTGGCAAGTACCTCTTGAGAGATTTTAGGAGTCACTTATCAGAAGTTGGATTTCAATCCCAACTAACTGCATCTGGTACACCCCAACAGAATGGTGTAGTAGAAAGAAGGTAAAGAACTCTTATGGAATAATTAGATAGATGATGAGTTATTCAGAAAATTACCAAATTTGTTTTAAGGATAAACTCTGAAAATGAAAGTGAACATAGTGCCTTCCAAGTCGTAACTCTCTACTCATATAGAATTGCTGAATAGGCGTAAGCCTATTTTGAAGCATATTCGGATTCGGGTAATCTAGCACATATGTTAAAGAGAGATAATGATAAATTGGATAGGAGTTCACTTGTTTGTAAGTTATCCTAGATAAACAAAAGTAGGTTTATAGTCTTAAAAATCAGAAGGTCATTGTTAGCATCAATGATTGATTTTTAGAAAAGGACTATATAATGAACCACGTGCTCATAAGTAAATTTGTTCTTAAGGAAATAATAAAGGACATGTCTAACCTAGTACCAACTGTACAAGATGAGATACCACAAGAAAACTGCAACACGTATCACATATGATACACAATTGCAGAAAGTGCCTTGTCGTAGTGGGAGGGTTGTTAGGCAACCTAAATAGGTTCATGTTTTGGGAGAGTTTTTGGATTCGATCCCTGGAGGACATGAACCTGATCTCCGGTCATATGATGAAGTACTCCAAGATAAAGATGCAGCATCTTGGCAAAGAGTAATGAATAACAGAATTAGAATATATGTATTCTAATAAAATCTGGAAGCTTGTAGAATCACCAAATGGTGTAAAAGCCGTTGGGTGTAAAAAGGTCTATAATAGGAAAAGAGGGATAGACAGGAAGGTGGTAACTTTCAAAGCAAGGCTTGATGAAAAAGGAAACTTTTTCACTGGTAGCCATGCTTAAGTCTATCCGGATTCTTTTATCTATTTGGCAAGTGGATGTCAAGACAGCATTCCTTAATGGAAGTCTTGAAGAAAGCATCCATATAAAGCAACCAGAAGGGTTCATTGCAAAGGGCTAAGAGCATCTTGTGTGCAAGCTCAATCAGTCTATGGACTGAGGTAAAGCTTCAAGGTCTTGGAACATCCGGTTTATCAAAGTAATCCAGATCTATGGATTTAGTAACCGGATAAGTCTTGTGTATACAAAAGGTGTGATGGAAGCGTGGTGGTATTTCTTGTACTATACGTAGATAACATTTTTTGGTAGTTGGAAACAATATCAAAATGTTGTCAGAAGTAAGGGTATGGTTGTCCAAACAATTCGATATAAAGGACTTGGGAGAATGTATATATTCTTGAGATCAAAGTAATAAGGGATCGCAAGAAAAAATATATTTTACTTATCCCAAGCTTGATACATCGAAAAAATCCTTGCTCATTTTAAGCATGCAAAACTCCTAGAAAGGTTTCTTACCTTTTAAGCATGGAGTGTCTTTATCTAAAGAGATGTCTCCGATGACATCAAAGGAGATTGAGGACATGTAGGCAGTTCTTTATGCTTCGGCAGTTAGACAACCTAATGTATGCTATGTACGAGATCAGAAATCTGTTTTGCCAAGGGCATAGTTAGCAGATATCAAAGTAACCCTAGACAAGGACATTGGACTGCAGTAAAGCATATATTAAAGTACCTTAGAGGAACTAGAGATTATATGCGAGCTTACAAGGCAGTTAATTTGGTCCCTGTGGGTTGCATGGATTTTGACTTCCAATCAGATAGGGACTATAATATGTCAACCTCGGGGTTTTGTGTTTACTTTAGGAGGTAAAGTCATAACTATGGAAGAGTGATAAGCATAGGTGTTTTTCTGGACTCCACCATAGAAGCTTAGTATATGGCAAGCCTCTGAGGAAACCATAAAAGCTGAATGACATAATTACCTCAAGATAGACTTAGATATGATTTCTAGTTTGTCCAAAGATTATTACAATTTATTGTAATAATAATAGTGCAGTAACAAACTCGAAGAAACCATGAGTCTATAAGGCAAGTAAACACAATAGAGCGCAAGTACTACCCAATACGAGAAATCGTATAAACGAGGAGAAGTTGTTGCCGCCTAGAATGCATCAGATAATGACCTATAGATCTTTTCACTAAGGTCCTTAAGGCGAGAGCTTTTGATGGACATGTTGAAGGGTTGGGAATCAGATGTATGGCAGCAGATATGGCAGCTTAGTCTTTTAGTATAAGTGGGAGATTGCTAGAGTGTATACTAAAAGCCTAGCTTTTGGTATAAACATTTATCTAGAAATAAGAATCACATTGGTCAAATGTCTACATTTATGATAAATGTAGTTGTTCAATTAATTTATATTGTAGATAACATGGTGTGTGGTGTCACACACAGAGGATTATGTTATCAGTACCTTATAAATTATAAACAGTAACTCACGACCATAATGGAAAGGAACAAACCATTGGAAGGTCGTAGTATAATTAGGTATTAGTTTATCTTAACTATATAATTACACTAGTACACTTAGAGTGTATTGAGTAGGACCATTAGAGGTCGTTTCTTTTATACTGACTTTATAAAGAAACAAAGACCTCAGTTATTATGGAAGTGTGTGCTCTTAATCCTAATATAATAACAAGCACATATATTTGATATTTATTTCTTTAATTTATCAATGGGTGAGATTTAGTTCGATGAATCAATAAGCCCGATAAGTTGGGAAATGATATTACTTATAGTGTGTATTGTTGATTATAGAAGGAAACTGTGTCCTAGTGATCTCAGTTGAGAATGTCCTCAAGAGGAGCTCATAAGGATTGTCATGTTAAACCCTGCAGGTGGACTTAGTCCGACATGACAATAAGGTTGAGTGGTACTACTCTTGGACTAAGATATTAATTAAATGAGTTGTCAGTAACTCGCTTAATTAGTGGACATTTGACATCTTAAACACAGGGAGACTAACACACTCATAATAAGAAGGAGCCCAAAATGTAATTTGGGATTGGTGCGGTAGTTCAATAATAGTTCTTTAGTGGAATGAATTATTATTGATGGAATTAAGTTGTGTGTTCGGGGCGAACACGGGAAGCTTAATTTCATCGGGAGACCAAAACCAATTCCTCCTCTCGGTCCCTATCGTAGCCTCTTGTATATAGAGATTTATACCCACCACATACCCACCTTCTTACCCAACCAATAGGGGCCGGCCAAGCTAAGCTTGAAGCTCAAGCTCGAGCCCAAGTTTAGGTGGTCGGCCACATCATATTAAAAAGGATTTTTATTAAAATTATTTCTTATGTGGATATCATAGTTTTAAAAGAGAGTTTAAAAATTAAATCTTTCTAAAGCTTTCTACAAAAGATTAAGAAAAGATTGAAATCTTTCCTTATTTGTAGATTGAAAGGAGATTTTATTTTAAGAAAAACTTTCCTTTTGACCATGATAATAATTTAAAAGAGAGTTTAAAAATTAAATATTCTCTTTTATTAGTTTCTACAATGATTAAGAAAAGATTTGATATCTTTCCTTATTTGTAGATTGAAAAGAGATTTTAATTTTTAGAGATAACTTTCTTTTGAAAATTATCCACATGTTTAGAAGAAGAATTTTAATTTATAAAATTTCCTTTTATTAACCAATCATGAAGGGATAAAATTATTGGAGAAATTTTTATAAATTTCTAGAAATAATTAGGAAGTTTTAATTCTTGTGTGAATTAAATTTTCCTTGTTTTGGGGAATTAGAAGTGGTCGGCCATTATTATTAAAAGAAGAAAATTGTTTTTAATTAAAATAATTTTTCTTTTTATGACAAAAGAATTAAGGAATTTTTATTAAAATTTCCTTATTTGTCAAGACCAAGGATTATAAAAGAGGGGTAGAGGTGCCTTCAGTGTGATTAACTCTATTATTCTCCTCTCTTTTCCTCCTTGGTGTGGCCCTAGCTTCTTCCTCTTCTCTTCTTCTTATGGCCGGCGGCAACCTCTCTTGGAGCTCTTGATGGTGGCCGGTTCTAGCCAGGAGAAGAAGGAGAGAAAGGTGGTTTTGTTTCTTGCATCCCTTGGAGCTTGGTGGTGGTGGCCGGACCTCTACTTCTCTTGGAGAATTGTGGTGGCCGAAACTTGCAAGGAAGAAGAAGGTGCTTGGTGGTTCTCATCTCGGAAGATCGTTGCCCACACAACGTCCGAGGTTAGAAGAGGAATACGGTAGAAGATCAAGAGGTCTTTTTAGAAAGTATAACTAGTAATTTTTCCTTTCCGCATCATGCTAGTTATTTATGGAAATAATACCAAATACAAGAGACTTACGATTCTAGTATTTCGAATATGTTTTTCGAAGTTGTGTTCTTTTATTTTTCTTTTCCTTGTGATTTGATTGTTCTTTTTGGTTGACCTAAAGTTATTTTAGGAAATTAAATATTAGCTTTCCATAAAAGGTTTTGTCTAGTCGGTGGTGGTTGTTCCCATATCCAAGAAGGTCATGTGCCTCGCCACGTCAGTACTGGGAACCAATTATGGAAATTAATATTTAATGGAATTAAGAACTTAGGTGATTTAGATCAAACGTGTTAAGTTCCGCAGGAGATCCAAGTCTAAACCTTAAAGAACAAATAGATTAAGTTTTGGATCAAACGTGTTAAGTTCCGCAGGCGATCCAAAATTTAATTTAAAAGAACACATGGTAGCTAGGAAAAGGTTTAGACCTTTGTACAAAATTTTTGTACAGTGGAACCTCTAGGTTTTCCGAGTAGCAACCAACACTTATGTCGTCGGCCCATTTGGCGACCTCTAATGTCGTCGACCGACGACCCTTGGCCGTGTCGTTACTCACTAAGACTTTCCACCCCTGGTCAGTGGATTTTTGCCTCCCCAAGATTCGAACTCTAAACCTCCAGGCTTAAGGATTGGAGTTTATGAATCCTGGTAACCAAGTGAGTAAGCTTAGAGTTCGAATCTTGGGGAGGCAAAAATTCACTGACCAGGGGTGGAAAGTCCTAGTGAGTAACGGCACGGCCAAGGGTCGTCGGTCGACGACATTAGAGGTCGCCAAATGGGCCGACGACATAAGGGCCGACGGTCGACGACATGAGAAGTCGCCAAATGGGCCACCAAATGGGCCAAGAGGGCCGGGTCGTTACAATAAAAAGGCGCCTTTTTTTATTGTAACGACCCGACCCTTTGGCCTCTTGGGCGGCCCTTGCGGCGGCCCAACTGGCGACCCTTATGTCGTCGGCCCATTTGGTGACATCTCATGTCGTCGACCGACGACCCTTTGGCCGTGTCGTTACTCACTAGGACTTTCCACCCCTGGCCAGTGGATTTTTGCCTCCCCCAGGATTCGAACTCTAGACCTCCAAGCTAAGTACTAGAGTTTATGAATTCTGGTAACCAAGTGAGATGAATATATATATACTTTATAAGTAATTTTATTATAAAAATATATTTGATTTGTGTTATTGTAGTAGCTGTCAATAGTTACTACAACATGTAAAAGATATCAATTAATTATTAGACCATATAAAAACTACTAGGTAACTGCTATGATATGTAAAAACTAACAAAAGTCGGTTGTTGGCTTCTACATAGCCGATCGTAATAAGATCCAACTCTCCACTTAGCCCTACAAACTGGACACCCAACTCATCTCTGAGTAGCCCCCACCGTTTGGACACTTTGACTCACCTCCACTCCGACTCGACGACTCTCCGAGACCCAAATATCTAGTTGCTCAATAGACATGGACAAGCGTGACACATAGAACAACATGGTTAACATAGTGTGATCCCTCATAATCTCCTACAATGCAAGACATCGGTGATATATGTGATCCTCTAATACGATGATGAGACATCTTCCTTATCAAGAGACATCCTGTCAGAAATGCATCATCCCCACTAATAACCACAGATATGACATCTCACTCCTTCGTGTTATAAAAAGTCCTACCTTTGTGGGTCAAAGTATGTGTACACCTTTACATACATCAACATACACACATCTACCATTTATCTTCCATTTCTCCCTGGTTGAAAACTAACTTGAGTATTGGAGCGGCTGAGCTTGGATACCCTAGTCATCCATCTAATACTCTGTTTCTCTCCTTTCTTCTGGTAGTCTTGTAGGTATTATTGATCGAAGACTTTCTTCTGTTGAATACGATTTTACAAACCAAAATCTTGGTGTCATCAATCGTTGAAAGTCATTGTTGGCGCACTTTGCACTTCGCATTGTCGCGAGGAGCTTTAATTTATGCTCTGCGTGGTGGTGACGTGGCATGTCGGGTGACGAGGTAGTGCCTATGTGGCACGTGACTGTGTAGAGAGCAATGACTGGATTGGGCGAACAGATGGTGACCGTCGAATCAAAGATGAGGACAGATCTCAAGTAGATGCGATCTAGAGCATCGAATTATAATCTGGTGTTGAAGGGGAAGGCTTGATCTGAAGCGTCAGATTAAATGTTGTAATCTGACGGCTGAGATCAAGATGAAATCTGAAGAGTTATAACTCTTCAGATCAAGGGACGAGATCATATCAGAATCTGAAGAGTAATATCTCTTCAGATCTGATAGTTGAGATTAAAAGTCATCTAAAGAGTTATATCTCTTCAGATCTGATGGTTGAAATTAAAAGACCTTTAAAGGGTTATACCCTTTCAAAATGAACAATCCAGATCAGTCCAAACCAAGGGTTACTTACCTCTTCACCCAATATAAATAAATCCCTCTCCTTCTTGAAATCATTCATTCAAAAAGCATTTGCATTCAAACCATTCTTCCATCTCTTGCATAAGAAGAGTCCAACGTAACAAGCCTACGAGAAGGTTCGTCGGTCTCAAAATTTGAAGTGCTACTATTTTGAGACGTCGTCGTTATATCTTGAAAACAAATTGCTACTATCCGTAAGCACTATAGCGGAGCAATATTGTTTTACGGAGATAGTGTCGAACAGTAGCCTCGACGACAACTCAGTTTGCTTCCTCCCGGCAGCAATCTCCCGGAAGTCCCGACAGTCGACTAAAATCGACTATGTCAAATATCGAAGAGCAAATCCAGAGGTTTGAGGACCTCACAACTGTAAAATGATATCGGCAAACTGATTTGGCCGGGATCAACGACGTACCAACCGTCATCCCTCACGCTGAGAAGTCGGAGAAATTCAAAGGAGCCGACTTCAAAAGATGGCAGCAGAAGATGATATTTTACTTAACCACGCTGAACCTTGTACGATTTCTCCATGAAGACCCGCCAGCCGCTACAGATCCCTTTCAAAATGAATGATCCATATCAGTCCAAACCAAGGGTTACTTACCTCTTCACCCAATATAAATAGATCTCTCTCCTTCTTGGAAATCATTCATTCAAAAAGCATTTGAATTCAAACCATTCTTCCATCTCTTGCATAAGAAGAGTCCAAAAAGCCTATGAGAAGGTTTGTCGGTCTCGAAATTTGAAGTGCTACTATTTCAAGACGTCGTCGTTGTATCTTGAGAACAAATTGCTGCTATCTGTGAGCACCGTAAGGAACAATATCGTTTTATGGAGATAGTGTCGAACACTAGCCTCGACGACAACTCAGTTTGCTTCCTCCCGGCAGCAATCTCCCGGAAGTTCCAACAATAGACTAAAATCGACTATGTCAAATACCGAGGAGCAAATCGAGAGGTTCGAGGACCTCACAATCGTAAAACGATATCGGCAAACTGATTTGGCCGGGATCAACGACATACCAACTGCCATCCCTCACGCTGAGAAGCCAGAGAAATTCAACGGAGCCAACTTCAAAAGATAGAAGTAGAAGATGCTGCTTTACTTAACCACGCTGAACCTTGTACGGTTTCTGCGTGAAGACCCGCCAGCTGCTATGGAAGATAATTCCGGTAGTAAGGTTGCTCGTGATGCATGATCACATGATGACTTCCTGTGCCGTAATTACGTTCTTAACGCGCTGGACAATGCGCTATATAACGTATATTGCATGATAGAGACGACCAAATCTCTGTGGAAATCGCTAGAGAAGAAATACAAAACCAAAAATGTCAGACTGAAGAAATTCATCGTCGGCCGAATTTTGGATTTCAAAATGGTGGATTCCAAAAGCGTCACATCTCAAGTCCAAGACATGCAACTGATAATGCATGATCTGGACGCTGAAGGAATGTCGCTGAACGAGTCGTTCAAGGTTGCTGCGGTAATCGAGAAACTCCCTCCATCATGGAAGGATTTCAAAAAATTACCTAAAGCACAAGAAAAAGGAGATGGGAATTGAAGACCTTATCCTGCGGTTGCGGATAGAGGAGGATAATCAAAAATTATCCGACTCTAGAAGAATGAAGCGGGCAGTCGACGAATGTCCAACCTGACGAAACCAAAAGCCAAGAAGTCGAAACAACTGAAACAGAAGGCTCAAGGCAAGAAGTTCAAGGGTACGTGCTACAATTGTGGAAAGTCAGGACACATGTCCAAGGACTGCAGACTCCCGAAGAAGACAACCAAGTGTCAGAAGAATGTTGCGAACCAGGTCGTAACTTCTACTGACATAGATCTCAACACCATGGATCTCACTGTGGTCATGTTTGAAGCCAACATGGTGGACAACCCGAAGCAGTGGTGGATCGATACTGGAGCAACCCGCTACGTCTGCTCTGACAAGGCGATGCTCTCCAAGTACACCTCGATAAGTGGAAGAAAGCTATATATGGGCAATTCCATGACATCCCCGATTGTTGGACTCAGAAAAGTAGTTCTAAAAATGACATCTTGGAAGAAGCTAACTCTCATTGATGTGATCCATATTCCCGACATCAGAAAGAATTTAGTTTCTAGATCAGCACTTGTTAAAGCCGAATTCAAACCAGTGTTCCAGTCCAACAACTTTATACTTACGAAGAACGGTGACTTCGTAGGAAAGGGGTATTTGGAACAAAGTTTGTTCAAGATGGTTGTAATGACTGTACACCATGATTTTGATGGTAATAAAATAAAAGGTTCTAACTATGTTATTGAGTGTTTCAATTTATGGCATGATCGGCTTGGACATGTCAATAAAAATACTCTGAAACGTCTCGTCAAACTAAATTTATTATCAAACATCAATGTTGATTAAACACACAAATGTGAAGTGTGCGTGGAAGCGAAAATAACGAGATTACCTTTTCATTCAGTGGAAAGGTCGACGACTCCTCTAGAATTAGTACATAGTGATCTATGTGACTTAAAATTCGTGCAAACTAGAGGAGGTAAAAAATACTTCATTACTTTTATCGATGACTGCATGAGGTTCTGTTATGTCTTTCTTTTAAAAAAGTAAAGACGAAGTCCTAGAAGCTTTCAGAACCTATAAAACGGAAGTTGAAAATCAACTTGATAAATAATTTGTAGCGATAGAGGTGGAGAATATGATGCACCGTTTGATGAATTCTGATCCGGATATTGTCTGAGGGCAGAGAGGGAATAAGAAGGAAGAAGGAGGGTAATTCGGTCATTTGATTGAGGTAGGTTTTTCTTTTAAAGCGCACTGTTCATCATCCCAGAAGGAGGGGGGGGGGGTTCGGGTTTTGCTGGATCGCCGCCAACAGCAAGAGGAAGGAGCCTTGCTTCATCCTCCTCGCGGCGCCGTCGCCGGCGATGGCCATTGCTCCTCCTCTCCTTCCCCTCGCAACGCAGGCATAACCCTCTGCCTCATTCTCCTCTCGCCTGTAGACGGCTCCAGCCGCCATACGCTGGAACGGAGGCGTCACCATCTATTCACCTCTGCTCCTTACCAGTCGCCGGCCAAGGCTGAAGCCTTTCTCCCTCTTCCTCCTCTTCTCGGCGTCGGCCATCAGACAGTTTATAGCCACTGCTCTCCCTTTATTTCTTCGCGCCATCGCCGCCGCTGGGAACACATCTTAGCCCCTGGCCAGCGAACCCGCGTCGCCGGCGAGCCTCCTGTCGCCACCCCCACACACACTACAGCCGCCTCCAGCGGACTCTGTAGCTAACCGACACCTCCAGTAGCCGTAGACATCGCCCTCCAGAGGCTGTCGCCATCGGCATCTCCCGCCGCAACCACTGCCGCAGCCGTCTCCAGCCACTAGCATCGTCGTCTCGGGCGATCACTTCCACAGCCATCTTTGGTGGCCATCGCCTCCGGCGTTCAGCGCCATCACCTCCGCCAGCCATTGTCGCAGCCTCCAACAGCCACTGGCAGCAGTCATCACCCTCCGAGCATCCGCCGTCTGAGGGCTCAGGTATCGTATTATGCCTATATTCCGGCCTGCGAGCCGAGAGTATGTTCAGCTTTCATGCCGCTCTTGTATCCCGGCCTGCAAGTCAATGGAGTGTTCGGCCTTCGTGCCGCTGTTTTATTCCGGCCTGCGAGCCGAGGTTGTAGTCGGGCAGTGTGTCGTCCTACGGATCCATATCGCGTCCGGCTCCGAGCCACTGGAGCCAGCTACTCACCGGGCGGACATTTATCTACTATTCAGGGTCGCGACGACTCGGTCAGTATCCCGATCAACTCATCCACCTATCCGAGGGCGCCCCCCCCCCCCCCGGGGCCAGGGTACGTTCCCATACTCGTCACTTATTTTATTGCTCTATTTTATGCGACTACTTATATATCCGTGGGACCCGCATCGAGTATCGGAGTACCAGAGACCGGGGCAACCTGATCGCTGGCTACAGGTACTGTTGACCAGGAGGCTTCGAATGACTTGGTCAACACCGAAGACAGCTCGTCACCGGGTCATGGGGGTGCGGTCAACCTTTAGGACATGACACGCCGACAGGTTCGTCTTCTCAGCTTCCCGACAGGATCAAATTGGCATCATCTGTGGGAACACATCTGATCTAGAACGTGAAGATGGACGATGCCAGAAACTTCTCCCACACATGACCTTGGTGGGTTTCGACGAGCATAAAATATTCGCCTCACTCCACGGGTATTCGAGAGTCGAGGAATTAAATCAGATCCTCTGCTGGTCGGCAGGTCGGTTTTTCCGTTATATTTTCTCTTTTACTTATATAATCTGCCATAGTTCCTTGATTGAAGACCCCGTGTCGATCGACCGGGCGTATATTATCCGAGTCACGGGCTCGATGTCGAAGACCCCGTGTCGATCGGCCGGGCGTATATTATCCAAGCCACGGGCTCGATGTCGAAGACCCCGTGCCGATCGGCCGGGCGTATATTATCTGAGCCACGGGCTCGATGACGAAGACCCCGTGCCGATCGGCCGAGTATATATTATCCGAGCCACGGGCTCGATGTCGAAGACCCCGTGCCGATCGGCAGGGTTTGAGTTATGCTATAAGACGGTCGAGCGGCGACCTTAAACCCTCGCGTCATCGGCCGTCGAGCGGCGACCATAAACCCTCGCGTCATCGACCGTCGAGCGGCGACCTCGAGCAGCGACCTTAAACCCGTGTCTTCACCAGCCAGCTTATCATAGCGTCTATCTCCCCCATTCGGGGTCGAGCAGCATTCACGAACAGTTATCTCTCCCGTTCGGGATCGAGCAGCTTTCACGAGCATCGAGCAGCTTTCACGAGCATCTATCTCCCCCGTTTGGGGTCGAGCATCGAGCAGCATTCACGAGCAGCTATCTCCCCTGTTCGGGATCGAGCAGTATTCATGAACATCTATCTCCCCCGTTCGGGGTCGAGCAGCTTTCACGAGCATCTATCTCCCCCGTTTGGGGTCGAGCATCGAGCAACATTCACAAGCAGCTATCTCTCCTGTTCAGGATCGAGCAGCATTTACGAGCATCTATCTCCTCCGTTCGGGGTCAGGCAGTCTTCATTGGTCACGGACGAGAGTATCTCCACAGGTTCCAGACCAGAATAGCTCATAGGCTCTGGGTCCGTTCGGCTCCCGACTCTCGCTTCAATGCACATCCGACTCACGGGCTATACTCCAGTGCAGCTCACGTACGATGCACCCGTTCGGATCATGACCTCGTTGCTATACGCATCTGATTTCACAGGTTATGCTCCCGCTCAGTCTTCAGGCTCCACGCCTGCTCAGCGTTGCTTTGCCTCTCGCTCGGTCTCCCGATCATGTTTTACAGCAATCCAATCGGCGGTTTATGATTGCTTAGTCGGCATTCTCTGGGCCGCTCATTTAGCACTCCCGTAGTCATCTGACCGGTATTACTTAGCCGTCCGTTCGGCTATACACAGACTACTCAAACACTCGACATTCTCTTGATGGTCTGACTGGCATCTTATGGTCGACTAGTCGACATTTCCTCGGTTACCCGTTCAGCATCACCCGCACGGTCGTCAGGTCGGCATCTTCGCGGTTGCGCGCCTGGCATCATTTGCCCGGTTCGTATCCACACGATCGACATTCTTCCGATCACCCGGTCATTATCTTTGCGGTTGTGCGCTTGGCATCAGTCGCCCCGACGTCTATCCAGACATCCTTCCAATTGCTCGGTCAGTATCTTACGGTCGACTGGACGACATTCTCTCGATCACTCGCTCGGTCGCTCGGCCTGCTCGACATCCCATGGGATGCCCGGTTGACTATCATTTCACTCGCTTGACATTCTGCGGCCTGCTAGACACCGCATTCTGTCGCTCTCTCGGCATCGGTCTGGTGGCCGACTTGGTATTATTCCTCGTAGTTTGCTCGGCATTGCGGCCACCTCTCGCGCGACGCCCGACTCTATTGCCTGGTTCGCATTTTTCTAGTTGTCTGCTCAGCATCTTCTCGAGCGCGCGCTCGGCTCGATCTCCCATCTTGTTGGTTGCTACTCGGAAAACCTAGAGGTTCCACTGTACAAAAATTTTGTACAAAGGTCTGAACCTTTTCCTAGCTACCATGTGTTCTTTTAAATTAAATTTTGGATCGCCTGCGAAACTTAACACGTTTGATCCAAAACTTAATCTATTCGTTCTTTTAGGTTTTGGCTTGGGTCTCCTGCGGAACTTAACACGTTCGACCCAAATCACCTTAAGTTATTAATTCCATTAAATATTAATTTCCATAATTGATTCCCAGTACTGACGTGGCGAGGCACATGGCCTTCTTGGATATGGGAGCAACCACTACCGACTAGACAAAACCTTTTATGGAAAGCTAATATTTAATTTCCTAAAATAACTTTAGGTTAACCGAAAAGAACAATCAAATCACAAGGGAAAGAAAAACAAAAGAACACTATATCGAAAACAAATTTGAAACTCTAGAATCGTATGCCTCTTGTATTTAGTATTATTTCCAAAAATAACTAGTATGATGCAGAAATAAAAATTACTAGTTATACCTTTTAGAAAGACCTCTTGATCTTCTACCGTATTCCTCTTCTAACCTCGGACGTTGTGTGGGCAACGATCTTCCGAGATGAGAACCACCAAGCACCTTCTTCTTCCTTGCAAATTTCGGCCATCAAAACTTCTTCTAGGATGAAGAGGTTCGGCCACCACCACCATGCTCCAAGGGATGCTAGAAAAGAGGCTTCTCCTTCTTCTCCTTCTTAGATCCGGCCACCAAAGCTATCTCCACCATGAGAAAGTTTCGGCCACACAAAGGAGAGGAGAGAAAACAAAGGGCCGGCCACACCCAAGGAAGAAAAGAGGGAGAAAAATAGAATAGAGTCGTTAGCATTGAAGCCTCCTCTACCCCCTCTTTTATAATCCTTGATCTTGACAAATAAGGAAAATTTAATAAAAACTTCCTTAATTCTTTTGCCATTGAAAAGGAAAATTTATTTAATTAAAATAATTTTCTCTTTTCAAATTATAATGGCCGGCCACTCTTCTCCCCAAAACAAGGAGAGTTTTAATTAAAACAAAAATTAAAACTTCCTAATTTGTTTCTAGAAATTTATAAAAATTTCTCCAATAATTTTAATCCCTTCATGATTGGTTAATAAAGAGAAATTTTATAAATTAAAATCTTTCTTTTAAACATGTGGATAATTTCCAAAAAGGAAAGTTATCTCTAAAAATTAAAATCTCCTTTCAATCTACAAATAAGGAAAGATATTAAATCTTTTCTTAATCTTTTGTAGAAACTAATAAAAGAGAATTTTTAATTTTCAAACTTTCTTTTAAATCATGAATATAATTAAAAGGAAAGTTTTTACCAAAATTAAAATCAACATTTTAATCTACAAATAAGGAAAGAGATTTTAACTCTTCTCTTAATCTTTTGTAGAATCTTATAAAAGGAAGGATTTAAATTTTTAAACTCTCTTTTAAATTATATTATCCACATAAGAAAAATTTTAAAATTAAAATTCCTTCTTATTTTAATAGGGACGGCCACATGAATTAACCCATGAACATACCCATGGCCGGCCCTAGCTTGGTCTCCAAGCTAGCTTGGCCGGCCCCTATAGGATGGGTAAGAAGGTGGGTATAGGTGGGTATAGTACTCTATAATTAAGAGGCTACGATAGGGACCGAGAGGAGGAATTGGTTTTGGTCTCCCGATAAAATTAAGCATCCCGTGCTCGCCCTGAACACACAACTTAATTTTATCAATAATAATTTATTCCACTAGAGAACTATTATTGAACTACCGCACCAATCCCAAATTACATTTTGGGCTCCTTCTTATCATGAGTGTGTTAGTCTCCCTGTGTTTAAGATAACAAATGTCCACTAATTAAGTAAGTTACTGACAACTCACTTAATTAATATCTAGCTCCAAGAGTAGTACCACTCAACTTCATCGTCATGTCGGACTAAGTCCACCTGCAGGGTTTAACATGACAATCCTTATGAGCTCCTCTTGGGGGCATTCTCAACCTAGATCACTAGGACACAGTTTCCTTCTATAATCAACAACACACACTATAAGTGATATCATTTCCCAACTTATCGGGCTTATTGATTTATTGAACTAAATTTCACCCATTGATAAATTAAAGAAATAAATATCAAATATATGTGCTTGTTATTATATTAGGATTAAGAGCACACACTTCCATAATAACTGAGGTCTTTGTTCCTTTATAAAGTCAGTATAAAATGAACGACCTCAAATGGTCCTACTCAATACACTCTAAGTATACTAGTGTAATTATATAGTTAAGATAAACTAATACCTAATTACACTACGACCTTCCAATGGTTTGTTCCTTTCCATCTTGGTCGTGAGCCACTGTTTATAATTTATAAGGAACCGATAACATGATCTTCTGTGTGTGACACCACACACCATATTATCTACAATATAAATTAATTGAGCAACTACATTTATCATGAATGTAGACATTTGACCAATGTGATTCTTATTTCTAGATCAATGTTCATACCAAAAGCTAGGCTTTTAGTATACACTCTAACACATCTTTCTACCTGATCAGCATTATCTCCGTTGCCTGGATCACACACTTTCTCATCGTTTGCTCGATACTACCTGAGTCACTTGCTTGGCATCGTCATAGTTACTTGCGCGACGGGATGAGACGAGCCCCGTGATATGATTTTGCGTTCAGTAACGGTTCTGTTTCGGGCCTCGGTCTAGTCAATCGGACTTGCGCCTCCTTCGACTAGACTTAAAGGGAGGCTTGTGATCCGGATATTGTCTGAGGGCAGAGAGGGAATAAGAAGGAAGAAGGAGGGTAATTCGATCATTTAATTGAGGTAGGTTTTTCTTTTAAAGCACACTGTTCATCATCCCAGAAGGAGGGGGGGGGTTCGGGTTTTGCTAGACCGCCGCCAACAGCAAGAAGAAAGAGCCTTGCTTCCTCCTCCTCGTGACGCCGTCGCCGACGATGGCCATTGCTCCTCCTCTCCTTCCCCTCGCAACGCAGGCATAGCCCTCTGCCTTATTCTCCTCTCGCCTGTAGACAGCTCCAGCCACCATCCGCTGGAACGGAGGCGTCACCATCTCTGCACCTCTGCTCCTTCCTCCACCATCGCCCTTGAGCGACCAGCCGCCGGCCACAGCCGAAGCCTTTCTCCCTCTTCCTCCTCTTCTCGGCGCCGGCCATCGGACAGTTTATAGCCGCTGCTCTCCCTTTATTTCTTCGTGCCATCGCCACCGCTGGGAGCACATCGCAGCCCCTGGCCAGCGAGCCCGCGCCGTCGGCGAGCCTCCTGCCGCCACCCCCACACACACTACGGCCGCCTCCAGCGGACTCTGTAACCAACCGACACCTCCAGCAGCCGCCGACATCGCCCTCCAGAGGCTGCCGCCACCGGCATCTCCCGCCGCAGCCGTCTCCAGCCACCAGCGCTGTCGTCTCGGGCGATCACTGCCACAGCCATCTTTGGTGGCCAGCACCTCCGGCGTCCAGCGCCATCACCTCCGCCAGCCATTGCCGCAGCCTCCGGTAGCAACTGGCAGCAGTCGTCACCCTCCGAGCATCCGTCGTCTAAAGGCTCAGGTATCGTATTATGCCTATATTCCGGCCTGTGAGCCGAGAGTGTGTTCGGCTTTCGTGTCGCTCTTGTATCCCGGCCTGCGAGTCAATGGAGTGTTCGGCCTTCGTGCCACTGTTTTATTCCGGCCTACAAGCTAAAGTTGTAGTCGGACAGTGCGTCGTCCTACGGATCCATATCGCGTCCGGCTCCGAGCCACTAGAGCCAGCTACTCACCGGGCGGACATTTATTTACTATTCAGGGTCGTGACAACTTGGTCAGTATCCCGATCAGCTCATCCACCTATCCGAGGGCCCTCCCGGGGCCAGGGTACGTTCCCATACTCGTCACTTATTTTATTGCTTTATTTTATGCGGCTACTTATATATCCGTGGGACCCACCTCGAGTATCGGGGTACCAGAGACCGGGGCAACCTGGTCGCTGGCTACAAGTACTGTTGACCAGGAGGCTCCGGATGACTTGGTCAACACCGAAGACAACTCGTCACCGCGTTATGGGGGTGCGGTCAACCTTCAGGACATGACACGCCGGCAGGTTCGTCTTCTCAGCTTCCCGACAGGATTAAATTCTATTCAGAATCTAGAATTATCCATCAGACAACGACACCTTACTCACCTCAATCGAATGGTGTTGCCGAATGTAAAATTGGACATTAAAGGAGATGATGAATGCTTTGTTAATAAATTCAATCTTATCCCAAAACTTGTGGGAGGAAGCCATTTTATCAGCAAACCACATTCTCAACAAAATCTCTCACAAGAAAAATAATAAAACACCATATGAACTATGGAAAGGTCGCGAACCATCGTACAAATACTTGAAAGTGTGGGGGTGTTTAGCAAAGGTCGAAGTACCTAAGCCAAATCAAGTTAAGATCGGACCTAAAACGTTTGATGCGATGTTTGTCGGATATGCCCAAAACAGTAGTGCATATCGTTTCATAGTTTATAAGTCAGACATTCCTTATATTCATGTGGGTGCAACCATAGAATCTCATAATGCAATATTCTTTGAAGACGTGTTCCCAAATAAGAAGGGAAACGTTCAAAGTAATGACAACGGAAGTTCTAACAAAGATAATGTTCCATAACATAGTTGTCAGAAAAGGGCTATTGGCAATCAAAGTGAAGAGCCACGTCAGAGCAAATGGGCTAGAGTTGAGAAATCGTTTGGGCCGGATTTCATGACATTTATGTCGGAAATGGACCCAAGAACATTAAGCGAAGCTCTCTCTAGTCTCGACGCCTCACTGTGGAAGGAAGCTGTCAATAATGAAATCGAGACCATCATGAATAACGATACTTGAGAATTAGTAGACCTTCCTTCTGGTACTAAACCATTAGATTGTAAATGGATACTAAAATGTAAGTATAAAGTTGATGGATCGATTGACAAGTATAAGATCAGACTTGTAGCCAAAGGGTACAAGCAAAAGGAAGGCCTTGATTACTTCGATACCTACTCACCAGTGACAAGGATTATATCCATACGAGTGCTGATAGCCATTGCAGCATTGTATGACCTTGAAATACACCAAATGAATGTTAAGACTGCGTTCTTAAATGGTGAGTTGGAAGAAAAAATTTATATGGAGCAACCCGAGGGATTCGTAGCTCCTAGAAATGAGGGAAAGGTGTGTCAACTTGTTAAGTCGTTGTACGGACTTAAACAAGCGCCAAAACAATGGCATGAAAAATTTGACAAAATAATGCTGTCAAACAAATTCAGAATAAATGAATGTGACAAATGCATTTATGTCAAAAGCACACCTGAAAGTTATGTAATCGTCTATCTATACGTAGACGACATGCTCATAATGGGAAATAATCATGATGTAATCATGAGTACTAAGAAAATATTGACCAATAATTTTGATATGAAAGATATGAGTCTAGCAGATGTCATATTGGGAATTAAAATTCTCAGGACATCCGATGAGATAGTTTTAACACAATCCCATTATGTAGAGTCAGTATTGAAAAGATAATGCATATGATCTCTCTACTGTAAAAACTCCTATGGATCTAAGCCAACACTTAGCGAAAAACCATGGTGAGCCCATATCGCAATTAGAATATTCTCGGATAATTGGTAGTTTGATGTATCTCACAAACTGCACACGTCCGGATATTGCTTATGTGGTCAACAAACTCAGTCGTTTTACGAGCAATTCAAACGACACCCATTGAAAAGCACTGATGTAAGTTCTTAGATATTTAAAATATACTATGAACTACGGATTATATTATGGAAAGTATCTCGCGGTCTTGGAGGGATATTGTGATGCTAATTGGATATCAGATATAAAAGACTCTAAATCCACTAGTGGATATGTATTCACGATCAGTGGGGGAGCAGTATCTTGGAAATCCACTAAGCAGACGTGCATTGCTCGGTCAAAAATGGAATATGAGTTTATAGCACTTAACAAAGCAGCTGAAGAAGCTGAATGACTGCGGAATTTCTTGGAAGATGTTCCGAGCTGGACAAAACATGTGTCCGTTGTACTTATCCACTGTTATAGTCAATCGGCAATTGGAAGGACACAAAATAGTATGTATAATGGTAAGTCACGACATATACGTCGTCGACATAATACCATTAGGCAGTTGATCTCGAACGGAATAATTGCAATCGACTATGTCAAACCTAAGAATAATTTGGTAAATCCCCTTACGAAGGGGCTAAGTCGAGATCAAGTATACTGCTCATCAAGAGGAATGAGATTAAAAATCTACAACTAAAAATGACTATAGCGATAACCCAACCTTTTTGACTGGAGATCTCAAGATCTTGGTTCAATGGGACAACGAAGTTACAGAAGTTATGTAACAGCACAAAAGAAATAATTATCTCTACTATCCCAATCCTAGGATGATTTGGTGTTGTCCTATCACATGTAGTGAGGATAAGCTTATGCTTTTAATGTTGGTTGCTACTCGGAAAACCTATAGGTTCCACTGTACAAAAATTTTGTACAAAGGTCTGAACCTTTTCCTAGCTACCATGTGTTCTTTTAAATTAAATTTTGGATCACCTGCGAAACTTAACACGTTTGATCCAAAACTTAATCTATTTGTTCTTTTAGGTTTTGACTTGGATCTCCTGCAGAACTTAACACATTCGACCCAAGTCTCCTTAAGTTATTAATTCCATTAAATATTAATTTCCATAATTGGTTCCCAGTACTGACGTGGCGAGGCACATGGCCTTCTTGGATATGGGAGCAACCACCACCGACTAGACAAAACCTTTTATAGAAAGTTAATATTTAATTTCCTAAAATAACTTTAGGTTAACCAAAGAGAACAATCAAATCACAAGGAAAAGAAAAAACAAAAGAACACAACATCGAAAAATATATTCGAAATTCTAGAACGTAAGCCTCTTGTATTTGGTATTATTTCCATAAATAACTAGCATGATGCGGAAAGAAAAATTACTAGTTATACCTTGTAGAAAAACCTCTTGATCTTCTACCGTATTCCTCTTCTAACCTCGGACGTTGTGTGGGCAACGATCTTCCGAGATGAGAAACCACCAAGCACCTTCTTCTCCTCCTAGCTAGGTTCGGCCAAAACAAGAAAGCTTCACCAAGGAAGAAGAAAAACACCAACCAAGCTCTAAGAGATGCAAGCTTCCTCTCCTTCTTCTTCTTCTTCTCCAAGTAGTATCCGGCCTCCACAAGAGCTCCAAGCAATAGAGAGTTTCGGCCACCACAAGAGGAAGAGAGGGAGAGGATGGCCGGCCACACCAAGGAACAAAAGAGGGAGAGAAAATAATAGAGGTTGTGTCTCATGAAGGCACCCTCACCCCTTCTTTTATATTCCTTGGCCTAGGCAAATTAGGAAATTTAATTACAATAAAATTTCCTCAATTTCCTTGACATGATTTAATTGAGAAAAATAAAATAAAATTTCCCAATTAAATCTACATTGGCCGGCCACATCATTGGAGAACAAATTGGACAAGTTTCAATCAACAATTAAAACTTCCTAATTTGTTTTCGGAAATTTTAAAAATAAAATTTCTCTTTAAAAATCTCTTCATGGTTGATAAAAGGAAATTTCTATAATTTTAATTTTATCAACATGTGAATAATTTTAAAGAGAAAATAAAATATCTCACCAATCTACAAATAAGGAAAGAGATCTAATCTCTTTCTTTAATCTTTTGTAGATCTTTTATAAGAGAGATATTTTAATTTAAATTCTCTTTAATAAATTATTTCTTCCACATAATAAAAATTAAAATTAAAATTCCTTTTAATTTAATTTGGCTGCCCCCACTAGCTTGAGTTCAAGCTAGGGCCGGCCACCCAATTTATACCTAGGCCGGCCCTAGCTTGTTCCCAAGCTAGCTTGGCCGGCCCCTATTGGTGGGTATAGAAGGTGGGTATAGGTGGGTATAGAACTCTACAAATAAGAGGCTACGATAGGGACCGAGAGGAGGAATTGGTTTTGGTCTCCGATAAAATTAAGCATCCCGTGTTCGCCCCGAACACACAACTTAATTTTATCAATGATAATTCATTCCACTAGAGAACTATCATTGAACTACCGCACCAATCCCAAATTATATTTTTGGGCTCCTTCTTATTATGAGTGTGTTAGTCTCCCTGTGTTTAAGATATTGAATGTCCACTAATTAAGTGAGTTACTGACAACTCGTTTAATTAATATCTAAGTCCAAGAGTAGTACCACTCAACCTTATTATCATGTCGGACTAAGTCCACCTGCAGGGTTTAACATGACAATCTTTATGAGCTCCTCTTGAGGACATTATCAACCTAGTATCTCTAGGACACAGTTTCCTTCTATAATCAACAACACACACTATAAGTGATACCATTTCCCTACTTATCGGGTTTATTGATTCATCGAACTAAATCTCACCCATTGATAAATTAAAGAAATAAATATCAAACATATGTGTTTGTTATTATATTAGGATTAAGAGCACACACTTCCATAATAACCGAGGTCTTTGTTCCTTTATAAAGTCAGTATAAAAGAAACGACCTCTAATGGTCCTACTCAATACACTCTGAGTGTACTAGTGTAATTATATAGTCAAGATAAACTAATACCTAATTACACTACGACCTTCTAATGGTTTGTTCCTTTCCATTTTAGTCGTGAGCTACTGTTTATAATTTATAAGGTACTGATAACATCATCTTCTGCATGTGACACCACATACTATGTTATCTACAATATAAATTATATGAACAACTACAAACAAATGTAGACAATTTGACCAAATGTGATTCTTTATTCATAATGAATGTTTTACAAAACTTAGGCTTTCAGTATACACTCCAACATTTAATGACTTTATATCTTATAAATGTAGAGTATGGTGGGATATTCTTGATAGAAGTATCACCTATGTAAGTGTAAAGACAGATCACTTCAATGAAACACTCATGAATCCAAGATGGTGTCCATGGCCAAAACGGAATCAACCATGAGAACCAAAAGTGGGTGAGATAAGTATCTGTGTGAGTGTTATTGTCTTAGTATATACCAACAGCTGAGCAGTTCAAGACATCACGTTCACTGCACATCCTAGTATGCTCGATAGCATTCCACTATGGAAGGTTCAAAGCCACAAGCTACCTTTCCCGATGCATTGACTTATCGATTGGACTCTTGTAAAGTGTCAGCATGCATACATGCATTAATTTTTATTCATGTGGGGGATTGTTGAATATGATTTTGCAAATCAAAATCTTGGTGACATCGATCATTGCAAGTCAAGTTTGACTTCAAAATCGAAATCTACGTTTCGCGTAGATAAATCTGGACTATTAATTTGCTCAAAACTGATTACGGGTGAATGAGAAATTAATTGTTCAAAGATGTGCTCAAATTAACATTAAGGAAAAAGATAAAGTTTTAGTCCCACATTGTCAACCGACAAGAGCCAGCGTTTCCTTATATGTATTGCCGTGTTAATATTGTTAATACAAAAGCACAGGTGCTCTCTACTCTTGGGCGAGCAAGTGGTCGCACCTGCGAGCCCGCCACGCGCGCAATGGGCGCTTTGTTGGCACACTTTGCACTTCGCATCGTCGCAAGGAGCTTTAATTTATGCTCCACGTGGCAGTGACATGGCATGTCGGGTGACGAGGCAGTGCCTATGTGGCACGTGACTGTGTAGAGAGCAATGACTGGATTGAGAGAACAAATAGTGACCGTCGGATCAAAGATGAGGACAAATCACAAGTAGATGCGATATGGAGCGTCGGATTCTAATCTAGCGTTGAAGGGGAAGACTTGATCTGAAACGTCTGATTAAATATTGTAATCTGACGATTAAGATCAAGATGAGATATGAAGAGTTATAACTCTTCAGATCAAGGGACAAGATCATATCAGAATCTGAAGAGTTATATCTCTTCAGATCTGATGATTGAGATTAAAAGTCATCTGAAGAGTTATATCTCTTCAGATCTGATGGCTGAGATCAAAGACCTTTAAAGGGTCATACCCTTGCAAAATGAACGATCCAGATCAGTCCAAACCAAGGGTTACTTACCTCTTCACCCAATATAAATAGATCTCTCTCCTTTTTGGAAATCATTTATTCAAAAAGCATTTGTATTCAAACCATTCTTCCATCTCTTGCATAAGAAGAGTTCAAAAAGCCTACGAGAAGGTTCGTCGGTCTCGAAATTTGAAGTGCTACTATTTCAAGACGTCGTCGTTGTATCTTGGGAACGAATTGTTGCTATCCGTGAGCACTGTAGCGAAGCAATATCGTTTTACAGAGATAGTGTCGAACACTAGCCTCGACGACAACTCAGTTTGCTTCCTCCCGGCAATAATCTCCCGGAAGTCCCGGCAGACAACTAAAATCGACTATGTCAAATACCGAGGAGCAAATCTAGAGGTTCGAGGACCTCACATCTTCTACCTTCGACTCTCTCTTCCTAGTTTTTTTTTTTTGAAGTATAGCGATGTAGTCAACCCAAAAGGCAACTCACATTCTTCTTCCTCATGATCATGACGACTTTGTTAACATTGACAGCTCACCCATGACTCACCCTTCCAACGATTTCAGATAAAATCAAGGTTAATTTATGAATACTTCCATAATTTATCTTCTTTCTTGGAGGGATTGTTAAGATGATAACTTCATCTTTTGTTCTAATAATTAAAATTAATATAAAATAATAATGTTATTGTGAAAGTGAGCAACCAACCACTATAATCTAAATTTTAAAATTGGTACTGAAATATTTTGGATAATTTATTTTAAATGAGAGATGATTTTATATGTCTTTTAAATTTTTTTTCAATAAATAATAATTTGGAAGGAAAATAAAGACATTGTTTAAGAAAAAAATTTGCATATTTAATTTAGTTGAATTAATAATAAATATTAGTAATTACTAATTAACTTTTATTTTGTTAATTTATATCTTAAATTTATTTTGGTGAAAGGTGTTAAAAAAAGGCTGTGAATATAAATAAGTGTTTTTTTTTAAAAAAAAAAATCCTAAATTGATGGTCCAACCACTGACGTGACATTAAAAGTACAACCACATTAGCGCTTCTGATGACCCATAAGCTTGCCTTATATGTCCCACAAAAACAAAACACATTTTCCACCTTTTTTTTTTAACAATTTATATACTTTTTAATATTTTCTAATAAAAAATTGTTTACTTTATATTAAAGTTTTGTTTACTTGAAGAGAATTGAAAAGGACGCAATAAAGAGGTATGAGATGCAATTGGGCAGAATGAATTTGAATGATGAACTTCAACTGTAAATTACAATTACAAACTTGT
Organism: Zingiber officinale; assembly: GCF_018446385.1. Classification (NCBI taxonomy): domain Eukaryota; kingdom Viridiplantae; phylum Streptophyta; class Magnoliopsida; order Zingiberales; family Zingiberaceae; genus Zingiber; species Zingiber officinale. The sequence goes on along the minus strand of NC_055986.1, from coordinate 36,835,562 downwards.
ACGGTGCGGTAAGCTAATGCCTAACTAACGGCTGCAAGCTCGAACTTGTCTAACTAATCGCGTCGGCCGGCCATGATCTCCTTGTTTCGCTTATCGCAGCATGGACTTAATCACAGTAAATCATGACCAAAAGACCAATCGCAATCTAATTGCAATTTTGCTGCCAAAAGGGTCGTCATCTTGTGGCCTAATTACAATTGGCCTTCTCATAATCACTAACTCAGTCATCAATTATGGACAAAATTAGGACCCATCATTTTTTAATATTTTTTATATTTAAAAAAGCATAAAATAAATGCATCCTTTGATAAATATAAAAGTGGTGTTTTTTTTTCATATATTTAAAAAAATTATATATAAACATATCCATTGACTATATTATCATCTATTAGTGATCGTGTACACGTATCGTGTGTGTAATATAATACATTGAAATTACATTAACCTTTTATAATGAAATTATATTAATTAAAATATTTTAGCAATATTAAAATAGAGTCATTAGTAGAGTCATTAGGGTAAAGTACCTGACTTTTGAAAATCTGAATCATTTTGGTCTTTAAAAATTCGAATTGTTTGGATTTTCGAGTGTCACCTTTACGTTCAGAATCAAGAATTAAGTATTTGAGTAAGATTCGTCAGACCCACAATAGTGCAATAATACAAGAGTGAGGCTAGAGAATCCCAATAACAAATTACTGTAACGGGCTTTCCTACGAAAAAATAAATTTAATTTAATATTATACTTATCTTAATAAAAACAAGTTAAGAAAAATATATTTTTTAACATTGTCGGTCTAAAATATCTATAGAAGCTTCTTTAATCATAGTATTGTCAATTCTAATATGTGAGACTAAAGATAACTATATTTTTTTATATAAAACAACCATAGAAAATTAATGATGAGAAAAATTCATAATAATACGTCGCAGTTGAGCCTCGAACTCTAGATCACTGATTGTTTCGCTTGTGGAATTATTAATAAATTTTAGAATTATTTTTAGTGTGAATAAAAAAAAGATATTAATGTAAATTTATTTTAGGCTCTACCAAAATTAATTAATAAAGGAGAGAAATTTTTTAATAAAATAATAATAAGATAAGAACAAAGAACCTCCCACTATAAATCTCAATCTTAAATATCGAAAAATCACGACCGCAAACTTATAGCGAGGCAGCAAACTGTCAACCTGACTGGGCGGTCACGAGCTCAAGCTTGCTTTTCCCTCCTTTTGTTTTGTATTTCTCTCCTTTATAGTTCCTTTCAGTATTCCTTTTCCTCATTTAATCATGTGCACCATAGAGTAAACAAAATAGCAATGTCATGGATGGAAAGAAAAAGTAATTAACCAAAATATTTTTTAAAGCCATAAATATTTTCCAAAAAAAATGGTTGGATCAAGTTAAAATTAAAACTTTGTTATAAAATCATTAGATGAACAGTCCATTTATAATTAAAGCTAAATCAGCATTCCATTTATCATAAATTATCCAAAATATACTTATATTATTTGATTCTTTGAAGGTATAAAAACTAACAACTGACTTTTATGATAATATTTTGTATATTTTGATTTTACTTTTCTGAGTGATGATTTAATTAAAATAAATATTTTAATGAGTAAAATAAGCTATGGAAATTCAATGATACTTATTATATTTTAAATGAATATTACTTAATCATGAGCAACTATGTAAAGCTAATAGTTAGTTTTTACAATGATGATTTTATATTATTTTAATTTAATTTTTTTTTAATGAGTAAAACAAATATATATACTCCATAACATTAATTATATTGAAATGAATATATAATTTAATAATGATTCTTTTCTTTTTTTAAATCTCTCCAAGTAAACATCTCTCGCAGTCGAATCATCAATCGAGTCGAGCTATCCAAACTTCTAAAATTCTAGCTAACTAAACTAAATTTTCAAAAGCTCCCAAATCACCAAAAATTTCCACTAACATCAATAATCCGATTCAACAAACTTGGATTAGACATGTTTGATTGGACCATATGGTAACGTCAATCATAGTCACGACTCCAACAATGTTTGAATTCAAACACATACACAAGGAAATCTTACTCATCAGTTTTTTTTTTTAAAAAAAAATACTATGTGATAAGTTTTGTTTGACTATTAAAGTGCCTTTGAAAGTATAATAAATCATTTAATGTATTTTGTTGGAGAAATAGCCGATTTTATAATTATCCAAAATTGTCTGCATAATTCAAATGATCAAATCCAAGAATTATTATTTTTTTTATAGAAAATATTTTTTTTTCTCCCGTAATGATTTCGTATTTAATGTGATACACAAAAACCTCAAACCATCAACACTAACAAATCGGAAAAATAATATTAATTTTTTGTCCTTTTATAAATATTTTTTTTAAAAAACTAATAGTTCATTTATTACAATTCCTAAATCCTAGTTCATCTATTAGGTGCATGATCATTTTTGGTACTACATCTCCATCATCATCATATTGAACATACCTAAATTTAAAATAGTATCAATTTATGAAAAAATATATATAAATTCAATTAAAACCCCCCACATTTATAAATGTCTATATTTTGTAAAAAAATATCAAACTAAATATGCCTAAGTTTAAAACAACATGAATTTACCATTTTAACCGCATCCAAAATATATCATTTTAAAAGGAACTAAGAGGAAATCAGAAATTCAGAATCAAGAGATCCAAATTGTATCATAAAGATAGGATATCATCAAGGGACGGATCCAGTGGAGAGAGGGGTGGTATCGACGGTCATCCCTTTTTGCCGATGTTGAAACCCCTAGTATTATGGGATTTCATTGATGGAGATGAAGGATACCGTACTTTATTTATCATGATCATCTTTCTATACTTAAATTTCTGAATTCATTACTGGATATCATGACAATAAGTAGAATAGGTCCCTATTAAATAGAATAGGTCCCTATGTAACGAGGATTTAATTCTTTTGAATCACCCCTTATATTGGGCTATTCATCAAAATCTATTTGCATTTTCTGAATTTATTCCATAATCGAAGGAAAATTTTCAATCACTTTCAAGTGATTCATGCATCTCATGAAATAACGACCCCATATGTCATCCGAATTGGTATGTGGTGGGATACTTGCCACATGAGATCGCGGGATCGAAACTCGGGGTAGTCGGGGCATAAATCTTCGGTCCCTGTGCAACT